>NW_026735706.1:0-106000 GCF_949786415.1 Peromyscus eremicus
ACGGGCAATATCTAGGTCAATTCTGCTTAGGAAACTGACAAGAACAATAGCTCCTCTTCAGTCCAATACACTGTACTTGCTGGGAACAGACGCCAGTGCTATTTGCACTGTGTATGGCAATGGGAGCACAATAGTGACTTACCTTACCAGAAAACATCTCTTGCTCATAGGATCAAAAACTGCATGTGATTCAACTCCATTTAGGACTGGGAAACAAACGCTAGCTCGCCTTACAAGAAACACACTCTGCTTTTGAGAAAAGATCACTCTTCTACTCTACTGTGTTTTCTATAGGGCCAGAACAGTGAGCTTGCTCAGAACAAAAGAACTATGCTTCCTACAAACATGGCCATATCTAGTTCAATTCTGCTTAGGAAACTGACAAGAACAGTAGATCCTCTTCAGTCCAATACACTGTACATGCTGGGAACAGATGCCAGTGCAATTTGCCCTGTGTATGACAATGGGAGTGCAATAGAGATTCTTCTTAACAGAAAACAACTCTTGCTCGTAGGACCAGTAACTGCATGTGATTCAACTCCATTTAGGACTGGGAAACAAATGCTAGCTCGCCTTACAAGAAACACACTCTGCTTTTGAGAAAAGTTCCCTCTTCTACTCTAATGTGTTTCCTATGGGTTCCATCAGTGAGCTTACAGTACAAAAGAACTGTGCTTCCTGCACACACGGGCCATATCTAGTTTAACTCTGCTTAGGAAACTGACAAGAACAGTAGCTCCTCTTCAGTCCAATACACTGTACTTGATGAGAACAGACACGAGTCCTCTTTGCACTGTGTGTGGCAATGGGAGCACAATAGTGACTTTCCTTACCAGAAAACAACTCTTTCTCGTAGGATCAAAACCTGCATGTGATTCAACTCCATTTGGGACTGGGAAACAAATGCTAGCTCCCCTTAGAAGGAACATTCTGCTTTTGAGAAAAGATCACTCTTCTACTCTACGGTGTTTCCTATAGGGCCAGAACAGTGAGCTTACTCAAAACAAAAGAACTGTGCTTCGTTCACACACGGGCTATATCTAGTTCAACTCTACTTAGGAAACTGACAAGAACAGTAGCTCCTCTTCAGTCCAATACACTGTACATGCTGGGAACAGACGCCTGTGCTATTTGCCCTGTGTATGATAATGGGAGCACAATATTGACTCTTCTTAACAGAAAACAAGTCTTGCTCATAGGACCAGAAACTGCATGTGATTCAACTCCATTTAGAACTGGGAAACAAACACTAGCTCGCCTTACAATAAACACACTCTGCTTTTGAGAAAACAGCGCTCTTCTACTCTAATGTGTTTTTTGTAGGGCCAGAATAGTGAGCTTGCTCAGAACAAAAGAACTGTGCTTCCTACACACACCGACTATATCTAGTTCAACTCTGCTTAGGAAACTGACAAGAACAGTAGGTCCTCTTCAGTCCAATACACTGTACATGCTGGGAACAGACGCCAGTGCTATTTGCCCTGTGTATGACAATGGGAGCGCAATAGTGACTCTTCTTACCAGAAAACAACTCTTGCTCGTAGGACCAGAAACTGCATGGGATTCAACTCCATTTAGGACTGCGAAACAAAAGCTAGCTCGCCTTACTAGAAACACACTCTGCTTTTGAGAAAAGATCACTCTCCTACTCTAGAGTGCTTCCTATGGGGTCCGAACAGTGAGCTTGCTCAGAACAAAGCAACTGTGCTTCCTACACACACGGGCCATATCCAGTTTAATTCTGCTTAGGAAACTGACAAGAACAGTAGATCCTTTTCAGTCCAATACAATGTACATGCAGGGAACAGATGCCAGTGCTATTTGCAATGTGTATGACAATGGGACCGCAATAGTGTCTCTTCTTACCAGAAAACATCTCTTGCTCATAGGACCAGAAACTGCATGTGATTCAACTCCATTTAGGACTGCGAAACAAACGTTAGCTCGCCTTACAAGAAACACACTCTGCTTTTGAGAAAAGAGCACTCTTCTACTCTACAGTGTTTCCTATGGGGTCTGAACAGTGAGCTTGCTCAGAACAAAAGAACTGTGCTTCCTACACACGGGGGCCATATCTAGTTCAACTCTACTTAGGAAACTGACAAGAACAGTAGCTCCTCTTCAGTCCAATACACTGTACTTAATGGGAACAGACGCAAGTGCTATTTGCACTGTGTATGGCAATGGGAGCACAATAGTGACTTTCCTTACCAGAAAACAACTCTTGCTCGTAGGAAAAAAAACTGCATGAGATTCAACTCCATTTAGGACTGCGAAACAAACGCTAGCTCACCTTACAAGAAACACACTCTGCTTATGATAAAAGAGCACTCTTCTACTCTTCTGTGTTTCCTTTAAGTTCCAAACAGTGAGCTTGCTCAGAACAAAAGAACTGTGCTTCCTACACACGGGCTATATCTAGTTCAACTCTGCTTAGGAAACTGACAAGAAAAGTAGCTCCTCTTTAGTCCTATACACTGTACTTGCTGGGAACAGACGCCAGTGGTATTTGCCCTGTGTATGACAATGGGAGCTCAATAGTGACTCTTCTTACCAGAAAACAACTCTTGCTCTTAGAACCAGAAACTGCATGTGATTCAACTCCATTTAGGACTGCAAAACAAACGCTAGCTCGCCTTACAAGAAAGACACTCTGCTTTTGAGAAAAGAGCACTCTTCTACTCTACAGTGTTTCCTATGTGGTCTGAAAGTGTACTTGCTCAGAACAAAAGAACTGTGCTTCCTGCACACACGGGCCATATCTGTTCAACTCTATTTAGGAAACTGACAAGAACAGTAGCTCCACTTCAGTCCAATACACTGTACTTGATGGGAAAAGACGCCAGCATATTTGTAATGTGTATGTCAATGGGAGTGGAATAGTGACTCTTCTTATCAGAAAACAAATCTTGCTCGTAGGACCAGAAACTGCATGTGATTGAACTCGATTTAGGAATGGGAAACAAACACTAGGTCGCCTTACAAGCAAAACACTCTGCTTTTGAAAAAAGATCACACTTCTACTCTACTGTGTTTCCTATAGGGCCAGAACAGTGAGCTTGCTCAGAACAAAAGAACTGTGCTTCCTACACACACGGCCATATCTACTTCAATTCTGCTTAGGAAACTGACAAGAACAGTATATCCTCTTCAGTCCAATACACTGTACATGCTGGGAACAGACGCCAGTGCTATTTGTAATGTGTATGACAATGGGAGTGCAATATTGACTCTTCTTTCCAGAAAACAACTCTTGCTCGTAGGACCAGAAACTGCATGTGATTCAACTCCATTTAGCACTGCGAAAAAAACGCTAGCTTGCCTTACAAGAAACACACTCTGCTTTTGAGAAAAGAGCACTCTTCTACTCTACTGTGTTTCCTATAGGGCCAGAATAGTGAGCTTGCTCAGAACAAAATAACTGTGCTTCCTACACACACAGGCAATATCTAGGTCAATTCTGCTTACGAAACTGACAAGATCAGTAGCTCCTCTTCAGTCCAATACACTGTACTTGCTGGGAACAGACGCCAGTGCTATTTGCACTGTGTATGGCAATGGGAGCACAATAGTGACTTACCTTACCCGAAAACAACTCTTGCTCGTAGTATCAAAAACTGCATGTGATTCAACTCCATTTAGAACTGGGAAACAAACACTAGCTCGCCTTACAATAAACACACTCTGCTTTTGAGAAAACAGCACTCTTCTACTCTAATGTGTTTTCTGTAGGGCCAGAATAGTGAGCTTGCTCAGAACAAAACAACTGTGCTTCCTACACACACCGACTATATCTAGTTCAACTCTGCTTAGGAAACTGACAAGAACAGTAGATCCTCTTCAGTCCAATACACTGTACATGCTGGGAACAGACGCCAGTGCTATTTGCCCTGTGTATGACAATGGGAGCGCAATAGTGACTCTTCTTACCAGAAAACAACTCTTGCTCGTAGGACCAGAAACTGCATGGGATTCAACTCCATTTAGGACTGCGAAACAAAAGCTAGCTCGCCTTACTAGAAACACACTCTGCTTTTGAGAAAAGATCACTCTCCTGCTCTAGAGTGATTCCTATGGGGTCCGAATAGTGTGCTTGCTCAGAACAAAACAACTGTGCTTCCTACACACACGGGCCATATCCAGTTCAATTCTGTTTAGGAAACTGAAAAGAACAATAGACCCTCTTCAGTCCAATACACTGTACATGCTGTGAACAGACGCCAGTGCTATTTGCCCTGTGTATGACAATGGGAGCGCAATAGTGACTCTTCTTACCAGAAAACAACTCTTGCCCATAGGACCAGAAACTGCATGGGAATCAACTCCATTTAGGACTGGGAAACAAAAGCTAGCTCGCCTTACTAGAAACACACTCTGCTTTTGAGAAAAGATCACTCTCCTACTCTAGAGTGATTCCTATGGGGTCCAAACAGTGAGCTTGCTCAGAACAAAAAAACTGTGCTTCCTACACACACGGGCCATATCCAGTTTAATTCTGCTTAGGGAACTGACAAGAATAGTAGATCCTCTTCAGTCCAATACAATGTACATGCCGGGAACAGATGCCAGTGTTATTTGCAATGTGTATGACAATGGGACCGCAATAGTGTCTCTTCTTACCAGAAAACATCTCTTGCTCATAGGACCAGAAACTGCATGTGATTCAACTCCATTTAGGACTGCGAAACAAACGCTAGCTCGCCTTACAAGAAACATAGTCTGCTTTTGAGAAAAGAGAACTCTTCCACTCTACTGTGTTTCCTGTGGGTCCAAACAGTGAGCTTGCTCAGAATAAAGAACTGTGCTTCCTACACACACGGGCCATATCTAGTTCAACTCTGCTTAGGAAACTGACAAGAACAGTAGCTCCTCTTCAGTCCAATACACTGTACTTGCTGGGAACAGACGCGAGTGCTATTTGCACTGTATATGGCAATGGGAGCACAATAGTGACTCTTCTTACCAGAAAACAACTCTTTATTGTAGGACCAGAAACTGCATGGGACTCAACTCCATTTCATACTGGGAAACAAACAATAGCTCACCTTACAAAAAGCACACTCTGCTTTTGAGAAAAGAGCACTCTTCTACTCTATTGTGTTTTCTATAGGGCTAGAACAGTGCACTTGTTCAGAACAAAAGAACTGTTCTTCCTACACACACCGACTATATCTAGTTCAACTCTGCTTAGGAAATTGACAAGAACAGTAGCTCCTCTTCAGTCCAATACACTGTACTTGATGGGAACAGACACGAGTCCTCTTTGCACTGTGTGTGGCAATGGGAGCGCAATAGTGACTTTCCTTACCAGAAAACAACTCTAGCTCGTAGGACCAAAAACTGCATGAGTCAACGCCATTTAGGACGGGGAAACAAACGCTAGCTCGCCTTACAAGAAACACACTCTGCTTTTGAGAAAAGAGCACTCTTCTACTCTACTGTGTTTCCTATAGGGCCAAAACAGTGAGCTTGCTCAGAACAAAAGAACTGTGCTTCCTACACACACGGGCAATAGCTAGGTCAATTCTGCTTACGAAACTGACAAGAACAGTAGCTCCTCTTCAGTCCAATACACTGTACTTGATGGGAACAGACGCGATTCCTCTTTGCACTGTGTATGGCAATGGGAGTGCAATAGTGACTTTCCTTACCAGAAAACAACTCTTGCTCATAGGATCAAAAACTGCATGTGATTCAACTCCATTTAGGACTGGGAAACAAACGCTAGCTCGCATTACAAGAAACACACTCTGCTTTTGAGAAAAGGGCACTCTTCTATTCTACTGTGTTTCCTATGGGTTCGATCAGTGAGCTTACAGTAGAAAAGAACTGTGCTTCCTACACACATGGCCATATCTAGTTCAACTCTGCTTAGGAAACTGACAAGAACAGTAGCTTCTCTTCAGTCCAATACACTGTACTTGATGGGAACAGACGCGAGTCCTCTTTGCACTGTGTGTGGCAATGGGAGCTCAATAGTGACTTTCCTTACAAGAAAACAACTCTTGCTCGTAGGATCAAAAACTGCATGTGATTCAACTCCATTTAGGACTGGGAAACAAATGCTAGCTCCTTTTACAAGAAACACACTCTGCTTTTGAGAAAAGATCACTCTTCTACTCTACGGTATTTCCTATAGGGTCAGAACAGTGAGCTTACTCAGAACAAAAGAACTGTGCTTCCTACACACACGGCCATATCTAGTTCAATTCTGGTGAGGAAACTGACAAGAACAGTAGATCCTCTTCAGTCCAATACACTGTACATGCTGGGAACAGATGCCAGTGCTATTTGCCCTGTGTATGACAATGGGAGCGCAATAGTCACTCTTCTTACCAGAAAACAACTCTTGCACATAGGACCAGAAACTGCATGTGATTCAACTACATTTAGGACTGGGAAACAAATGCTAGCTCGCCTTATAAGTAACACACTCTGCTTTTGAGAAAAGAGCACTCTTCTACTCTTCTGTGTTTCCTTTAAGTTCCAAACAGTGAGCTTGCTCAGAACAAAAGAACTGTGCTTCCTACACACACGGGCTATATCTAGTTCAACTCTGCTTATGAAACTGACAAGAACAGTAGCTCCTCTTCAGTCCAATACACTGTACTTGCTGGGAACAGACGCCAGTGCTATTTCCCTGTGTATGACAATGGGAGCTCAATAATGACTCTTTTTACCAGAAAACAACTCTTGCTCCTAGGACCAGAAACTGCATGTGATTCAACTCCATTTAGGACTGCAAAACAAACGCTAGCTCGCCTTACGAGAAACACACTCTGCTTTTCAGAAAAGAGCACTCTTCGACTCTACAGTGTTTGCTATGTGGTCTGAACAGTGATCTTTCTCAGAACAAAAGAACTGTGCTTCCTACACACACGGGCCATATCTGTTCAACTCTATTTAGGAAACTGACAAGAACAGTAGCTCCACTTCAGTCCAATACAATGTACATGCAGGGACCAGATGCCAGTGCTATTTGCAATGTGTATGACAATGGGGCCGCAATAGTGTCTTTTCTTACCAGAAAACATCTCTTGCTCATAGGACCAGAAACTGCATGTGATTCAACTCCATTTAGGACTTCGAAACAAACGCTAGCTCGCCTTACAAGAAACATACTCTGCTTTTGAGAAAAGAGAACTCTTCCACTCTACTGTGTTTCCTGTGGGTTCCAAACAGTGAGCTTGCTCAGAACAAAAGAACTGTGTTTTCTACACATACGGGCCATATCTAGTTCAACTCTGCTTAGGAAACTGACAAGAACAGTAGCTCCTCTTCAGTCCATACACTGTACTTGATGGGAACAGACGCGAGTCCTCTTTGCACTGTGTGTGGCAATGGGAGCGCAATAGTGACTTTCCTTACCAGAAAACAACTCTTGCTCGTAGGATCAAAAACTGCATGTGATTCAACTCCATTTAGGACTGGGAAACAAATGCTAGCTCCCCTTACAAGAAACACACTCTGCTTTTGAGAAAAGATCACTCTTCTACTCTACGGTATTTCCTATAGGGTCAGAATAGTGAGCTTACTCAGAACAAAAGAACTGTGCTTCCTACACACACGGCCATATCTAGTTCAATTCTGGTGAGGAAACTGACAAGAACAGTAGATCCTCTTCAGTCCAATACACTGTACATGCTGGGAACAGATGCCAGTGCTATTTGCCCTGTGTATGACAATGGGAGCGCAATAGTCACTCTTCTTACCAGAAAACAACTCTTGCGCATAGGACCAGAAACTGCATGTGATTCAACTACATTTAGGACTGGGAAACAAATGCTAGCTCGCCTTATAAGTAACACACTCTGCTTTTGAGAAAAGAGCACTCTTCTACTCTTCTGTGTTTCCTTTAAGTTCCAAACAGTGAGCTTGCTCAGAACAAAAGAACTGTGCTTCCTACACACACGGGCTATATCTAGTTCAACTCTGCTTATGAAACTGACAAGAACAATAGCTCCTCTTCAGTCCAATACACTGTACTTGCTGGGAACAGACGCCAGTGCTATTTCCCTGTGTATGACAATGGGAGCTCAATAGTGACTCTTCTTACCAGAAAACAACTCTTGCTCCTAGGACCAGAAACTGCATGTGATTCAACTCCATTTAGGACTGCAAAACAAACGCTAGCTCGCCTTACAAGAAACACACTCTGCTTTTGAGAAAAGAGCACTCTTTGACTCTACAGTGTTTGCTATGTGGTCTGAACAGTGAGCTTTCTCAGAACAAAAGAACTGTGCTTCCTACACACACGGGCCATATCTGTTCAACTCTATTTAGGAAACTGACAAGAACAGTAGCTCCACTTCAGTCCAATACAATGTACATGCAGGGACCAGATGCCAGTGCTATTTGCAATGTGTATGACAATGGGGCCGCAATAGTGTCTTTTCTTACCAGAAAACATCTCTTGCTCATAGGACCAGAAACTGCATGTGATTCAACTCCATTTAGGACTTCGAAACAAACGCTAGCTCGCCTTACAAGAAACATACTCTGCTTTTGAGAAAAGAGAACTCTTCCACTCTACTGTGTTTTCTGTGGGGTCCAAACAGTGAGCTTGCTCAGAACAAAAGAACTGTGTTTTCTACACATACGGGCCATATCTAGTTCAACTCTGCTTAGGAAACTGACAAGAACAGTAGCTCCTCTTCAGTCCATACACTGTACTTGATGGGAACAGACGCGAGTCCTCTTTGCACTGTGTGTGGCAATGGGAGCGCAATAGTGACTTTCCTTACCAGAAAACAACTCTTGCTCGTAGGATCAAAAACTGCATGTGATTCAACTCCATTTAGGACTGGGAAACAAATGCTAGCTCCCCTTACAAGAAACACACTCTGCTTTTGAGAAAAGATCACTCTTCTACTCTACGGTATTTCCTATAGGGTCAGAATAGTGAGCTTACTCAGAACAAAAGAACTGTGCTTCCTACACACATGGCCATATCTAGTTCAATTCTGCTGAGGAAACTGACAAGAACAGTAGATCCTCTTCAATCCAATACACTGTACATGCTGGGAACAGATGCCAGTGCTATTTGCCCTGTGTATGACACTGGGAGCGCAATAGTCACTCTTCTTACCAGAAAACAACTCTTGCTCATAGGAGCAGAAACTGCATGTGATTCAACTCCATTTAGGACTGGGAAACAAATGCTAGCTCGCCTTATAAGAAACACACTCTGCTTTTGAGAAAAGAGCACTCTTCTAATCTACTGTGTTTACTCTGGGTTCAAACAGTGAGCTTGCTCAGAACAAAAGAACTGTGCTTCCTACACACACGGGCCATATCTAGTTTAACTCCACTTAGGAAACTGACAAGAACAGTAGCTCCTCTTCAGTCCAATACACTGTCTTTGCTGGAAACAGACGCGAGAGCTATTTGCACTGTATATGGCAATGGGAGCACAATAGTGACTCTTCTTACCAGATAACATCTCTTGCTCGTAGGACCAGAAACTGCATGGGATTCAACTCCATTTCAGACTGGGAAACAAGCACTAGTTCGCCTTACAAGAAACACACTCTGCTTTTGAGAAAAGAGCACTCTTCTACTCTACTGTGTTTCCTATGGGGTCCGAACAGACAGCTTGCTCAGAACAAAAGAACTGTGCTTCCTACACACAGGGGCCATATCTAGTTCAACTCTGCTTAGGAAACTGACAAGAACAGTAGCTCCTCTTCAGTCCATACACTGTACTTGATGGGAACAGACGCGAGTCCTCTTTACTGTGTGTGGCAATGGGAGCGCAATAGTGACTTTCCTTACCAGAAAATAACTCTAGCTCGTAGGACCAAAAACTGCATGTGATTCAACTCCATTTAGGTCTGGAAAACAAACGCTAGCTAGCCTACAAGAAACGCACTCTGGTTTTGAGAAAAGAGCACTCTTCTTCTCTACTGTGTTTCCTACAGGGCCAAAACAGTGGGCTTGCTCAGAACAAAAGAACTGTGCTTCCTACACACACGGCCATATATAGTTCAATTCTGCTTAGGAAACTGACAAGAACAGTAGATCCTCTTCAGTCCAATACACTGTACATGCTGGGAAGAGACGCCAGTGCTATTTGCCCTGTGTATGACAATGGGAGCGCAACAGTGACTCTTCTTACCAGAAAACAACTCTTGCTCATAGGATCAGAAACTGCATGTGATTCAACTCCATTTAGGACTGGGAAACAAATGCTAGCTCGCCTTACAAGAAACACACTCTGCTTTTGAGAAAAGAGCACTCTTCTACTCTACTCTGTTTCCTATGTGTTCGATCAGTGAGCTTACAGTACAAAAGAACTGGGCTTCCTACACACACGGGCCATATCTAGTTCAACTCTGCTTAGGAAACTAACAAGAACAGTAGCTCCTCTTCTGTGCAATACACTGTACTTGATGGGAACAGACGCGAGTCCTCTTTGCATTGTGTGTGGCAATGGAAGCACAATAGTGACTTTCCTACCAGAAAAAAACTCTAGCTCGTAGGACCAAAAACTGCATGTGATTCAACTCAATTTAGGACTGGGAAACAAACGCTAGCTCGCCTTACAAGAAACACACTCTGCTTTTGAGAAAAGAGCACTCTTCTACTCTACTGTGTTTCCTATAGGGCCAAAAGAGTGAGCTTGCTCAGAACAAAAGAACTGTGCTTCCTACACATACGGGCCATATCTAGTTTAACTCTGCTTAGGAAACTGACAAGAACAGTAGCTCCTCTTCAGTCCAATACACTGTACTTGCTGGGAACAGACGCGAGAGCTATTTGCACTGTATATGTCAATGGGAGCGCAATAGTGACTCTTCTTACCAGTTAACATCTCTTGCTCGTAGGAACAGAAACTGCATGGGATTCAACTCCATTTCAGACTGGGAAACAAGCACTAGTTCGCCTTACAAGAAACACACTCTGCTTTTGAGAAAAGAGCACTCTTCTACTCTACTGTGTTTCCTATGGGGTCCGAACAGTCAGCTTGCTCAGAACAAAAGAACTGTGCTTCCTACACACAGGGGGCATATCTAGTTCAACTCTGCTTAGGAATCTGACAAGAACAGTAGCTCCTCTTCAGTCCAATACACTGTACTTGATGGGAACAGACGCGAGTCCTCTTTGCACTGTGTGTGGCAATGGGAGCGCAATAGTGACTTTCCTTACCAGAAAACAACTCTAGCTCATGGGACCAAAAACTGCATGTGATTCAACTCCATTTAGGACTGGGAAACAAACGCTAGCTCGCCTATAAGAAACACACTCTGCTTTTGAGAAAAGAGCACTCTTCTTCTCTACTGTGTTTCCTATAGGGCCAAAACAGTGAGCTTGCTCAGAACAAAAGAAGTGTGCTTTCTACACACACGGGCTATATCTAGTTCAACTCTGCTTAGGAAACTGAAAGAACAGTAGCTCCTCTTCAGTCCAATACACTGTACTTGCTGGGAGCAGACGAGAGTGCTATTTGCCCTGTGTATGGCAATGGGAGCGAAATAGTGACTCTTCTTACCAGAAAACAACTCTTGCTCGTAGGACCAGAAACTGCATGGGATTCAACTCCATTTAATACTGGGAAACAAACGCTAGCTCGATTACAAGAAACACACTCTGCTTTTGAGAAAAGAGCACTCTTCTACTCTACTGTGTTTCCTATGGGGTCCGAACAGTGAGCTAGCTCAGAACAAAAGAACTGTGCTTCCTACACACACGAGAAAATATCTACTTCAATTCTGCTTAGGAAACTGACAAGAATAGTAGCTTCTCTTCAGTCCAATACACTGTACTTGCTGGGAACAGACGCGAGTGCTATTTGCACTGTGTATGTCAATGGGAGCACAATAGTGAATCTTCTTACCAGAAAACAACTCTTGCTCATAGGACCAGAAACTGCATGGGATTCAACTCCATTTCTTACTGGGAAACAAACACTAGCTGGCCTTACAAGAAACACACTCTGCTTTTGAGAAAAGAGCACTCTTCTACTCTACTGTGTTTCCTATGGGTTCGAACAGTGAGCTTGCTCAGAACAAAAGAACTGTGCTTCCTACACACACGGGCCATATCTATTTCAACTCTGCTTACGAAACTGAAAAGAATAGTAGCTCTACTTCAGTCCAATACCCTGTACTTGGTGGGAACAGACGCGAGTGCTATTTGCACTATGTATGGCAATGGGAGCGCAATAGTGACTTTCCTTACCAGAAAACAACTCTTGTTCGTAGGACCAAAAACTGCATGTGATTCAACTCCATTTAGTACTGGGAAAAAAACGCTAGCTCGCCTTACAAGAAACACACTCGGCATTTGAGAAAAGAGCACTCTTCTACTCTACTGTGTTTCCTATAGGGCCAAAAGAGTGAGGTTGCTCAGAACAAAAGAACTGTGCTTCCTACACACACGGCCTTATCTAGTTCAATTCTGCTTAGGAAACTGACAAGAATAGTAGATCCTCCAGTCCAAAACAGTGTACATGCTGGTAACAGACGCCAGTGCTATTTTCCCTGTGTATGACAACGCGAGCGCAATAATGACTCTTCTGACCAGAAAACAACTGTTGCTCGTAGGACCAGAAACTGCATGGGATTCAACTCTGTTTAGGACTGGGAAACAAACACTAGCTCACCTTACAAGAAACACACTCTCCTTTTGAGAAAAGAGCACTCTTGTACTCTACTGTGTTTCCTATGGGGTCCGAACAGTGAGCTTGCTCAGAACAAAAAAACTTTGCTTCCTACACACACGGGCCATACCTAGTTCAACTCTGCTTAGGAAACTGACAAGAACAGTAGCTCCTCTTCAGTCCAATACACTGTAAGTGCTGGGAACAGACGCGAGTGCTATTTGCACTGTGTATGGCAATGGGAGCACAATAGTGACTCTTCTTACTAGAAAACATCTCTTGCTCGTAGGAACAGAAACTGCATGTGATTCAATTCCATTTCGGACTGGGAAACAAACGCTAGCTCGCCTTACAAGAAACACACCCTGCTTTTGAGAAAAGAGCACTCTTCTACTCTACTGTGTTTCCTATGGCACTGAACAGTGAGCTTGCTCAGAACAAAAGAACTGTGCTTCCTACACACACAGCCATATATAGTTCAACTCTGCTTAGGAAACTGACAAGAACAGTAGCTCCTCTTTAGTCCAATACACTGTATTGCTGGGAACCGACGCGAGTGCTATTTGCCCTGTGTATGACAATGGGAGCACAATAGTGACTCTTCTTACCAGAAAACAACTCTTGCTCGCAGGACCACAAACTGCATGTGACTCAACTCCATTTAGGACTGGGAAACAAACACTAGCTCGCCTTACAAGAAACACTCTGCTTTTGAGAAAAGAGCACTCTTCTACTCTACTGTGTTTCCTGTAGGGCCAGAACAGTGAGCTTGCTCAGAACAAAAGAACTGTGCTTCCTACACACACGAGCAATATCTAGTTCAACTCTGCTTAGGAAACTGACAAGAACAGTAGCTCCTCTTCAGTCCAATACACTGTACTTGCTGGGAACAGACGTGAGTGCTATTTGCACTGTTTATCGCAAAGGGAGCACAATAGTGACTTTCCTTAGCAGAATACATCCCTTGCTCGTAGGACCAGAAACTGCATGTGATTCAACTCCTTTTTGGACTGGGAAACAAACGCTAGCTCGCCTTACAAGAAACACACTCTGCTTTTGAGAGAAGAGCACTCTTCTATTCTACTGTGTTTCCTGTGGGGTCTGAACAGTGAGCTTGCTCAGAACAAAAGAACTGTGCTTCCTAAACACGGTCCATATCTAGTTCAACTCTGCTTAGGAAACTGACAATAACAGTAGATCATCTTCAGTCCAATACACTGTACCTGCTGGGAACAGACGCGAGTGCTATTTGCCCTGTGTATGGCAAAGGGAGCACAATAGTGACTCTTCTTACCAGAAAACAACTCTTGCTCGTAGGAACAAAAACTGCATGTGATTCAACTCCATTTAGGACTGCGAAACAAACGCTAGCTCGCCTTACAAGAAACACACTCTGCTTATGATAAAAGAGCACTCTTCTACTCTTCTGTGTTTCCTTTAAGTTCCAAACAGTGAGCTTGCTCAGAACAAAAGAACTGTGCTTCCTACACACGGGCTATATCTAGTTCAACTCTGCTTAGGAAACTGAAAAGAACAGTAGCTCCTCTTCAGTCCAATACACTGTACTTGCTGGGAACAGACGACAGTGCTATTTGCCCTGTGTATGACAATGGGAGCTCAATAGTGACTCTTCTTACCAGAAAACAACTCTTGCTCCTAGGACCAGAAACTGCATGTGATTCAACTCCATTTAGGACTGCAAAACAAACGCTAGCTCGCCTTACAAGAAACACACTCTGCTTTTGAGAAAAGAGCACTCTTCTACTCTACAGTGTTTCCTATGTGGTCTGAACAGTGAGCTTGCTCAGAACAAAAGAACTGTGCTTCCTACACACACGGGCCATATCTGTTCAACTCTATTTAGGAAACTGACAAGAACAGTAGCTCCACTTCAGTCCAATACACAGTACTTGATGGGAAAAGACGCCAGCATATTTGTAATGTGTATGTCAATGGGAGTGGAATAGTGACTCTTCTTATCAGAAAACAAATCTTGCTTGTAGGACCAGAACCTGCATGTGATTCAACTCGATTTAGGAATGGGAAACAAACACTAGGTCGCCTTACAAGCAAAACACTCTGCTTTTGAAAAAAGATCACTCTTCAACTCTACTGTGTTTCCTATTCGGCCAGAACAGTGAGCTTGCTCAGAACAAAAGAACTGTGCTTCCTACACACACGGACATATCTAGTTCAATTCTGCTTAGGAAACTGACAAGAACAGTATATCCTCTTCAGTCCAATACACTGTACATGCTGGGAACAGACGCCACTGCTATTTGTAATGTGTATGACAATGGGAGTGCAATATTGACTCTCCTTACCAGAAAACAACTCTTGCTCGTAGGACCAGAAACTGTATGTGATTCAACTCCATTTAGGACTGCGAAAAAAACGCTAGCTCGCCTTACAAGAAACACACTCTGCTTTTGAGAAAAGAGCACTCTTCTACTCTACTGTGTTTCCTATAGGGCCAGAATAGTGAGCTTGCTCAGAACAAAATAACTGTGCTTCCTACACACACGGGCAATATCTAGGTCAATTCTGCTTATGAAACTGACAAGAACAGTAGCTCCTCTTCAGTCCAATACACTGTATTTGCTGGGAACAGACGCCAGTGCTATTTGCACTGTGTATGGCAATGGGAGCACAATAGTGACTTACCTTACCCGAAAACAACTCTTGCTCGTAGTATCAAAAACTGCATGTGATTCAACTCCATTTAGAACTGGGAAACAAACACTAGCTCGCCTTACAATAAACACACTCTGCTTTTGAGAAAACAGCACTCTTCTACTCTAATGTGTTTTTTGTATGGCCAGAATTGTGAGCTAGCTCAGAACAAAAGAACTGTGCTTCCTACACACACCGACTATATCTAGTTCAACTCTGCTTAGGAAACTGACAAGAACAGTAGATCCTCTTCAGTCCAATACACTGTACATGCTGGGAACAGACGCCAGTGCATTTTGCCCTGTGTATGACAATGGGAGCGCAATAGTGACTCTTCTTACCAGAAAACAACTCTTGCCCGTAGGACCAGAAACTGCATGGGATTCAACTCCATTTAGGACTGCGAAACAAAAGCTAGCTCGCCTTACTAGAAACACACTCTGCTTTTGAGAAAAGATCACTCTCCTACTCTAGAGTGATTCCTATGGGGTCCGAACAGTGAGCTTGCTCAGAACAAAACAACTGTGCTTCCTACACACACGGGCCATATCCAGTTTAATTCTGCTTAGGGAACTGACAAGAATAGTAGATCCTCTTCAGTCCAATACAATGTACATGCCGGGAACAGATGCCAGTGTTATTTGCAATGTGTATGACAATGGGACCGCAATAGTGTCTCTTCTTACCAGAAAACATCTCTTGCTCTTAGGACCAGAAACTGCATGTGATTCAACTCCATTTAGGACTGCGAAACAAACACTAGCTCGCCTTACAAGAAACACACTCTGCTTTTGAGAAAAGAGCACTCTTCTACTCTACTGTGTTTTCTATAGGGCCAGAACAGTGAGCTTGCTCAGAACAAAAGAACTGTGCATCCTACACACATGGCCATATCTAGTTCAATTATGCTTAGGAAACTGACAAGAACAGTAGAACCTTTTCAGTCCAATAAACTGTACATGCTGGGAACAGACGCCAGTGCAATTTGCCCTGTGTATGACAATAGGAGCACAATAGTGACTCTTCCTAATAGAAAACAACTCTTGCTCGTAGGACCAGAAACTGCATGTGATTCAACTCCATTTAGGACTGGGAAACAAACGCTAGCTCGCCTTACAAGAAACACACTCTGCTTTTGAGAAAAGGGCACTCTTCTATTCTACTGTGTTTCCTATGGGTTCGATCAGTGAGCTTACAGTAGAAAAGAACTGTGCTTCCTACACACACAGGCCATATCTAGTTCAACTCTGCTTAGGAAACTGACAAGAACAGTAGCTCCTCTTCAGTCCAATACACTGTACTTGATGGGAACAGACGCGAGTCCTCTTTGCACTGTGTGTGGCAATGGGAGCTCAATAGTGACTTTCCTTACAAGAAAACAACTCTTGCTCGTAGGATCAAAACTGCATGTGATTCAACTCCATTTAGGACTGGGAAACAAATGCTAGCTCCTTTTACAAGAAACACACTCTGCTTTTGAGAAAAGATCACTCTTCTACTCTACGGTATTTCCTATAGGGTCAGAACAGTGAGCTTACTCAGAACAAAAGAACTGTGCTTCCTACACACACGGCCATATCTAGTTCAATTCTGGTGAGGAAACTGACAAGAACAGTAGATCCTCTTCAGTCCAATACACTGTACATGCTGGGAACAGATGCCAGTGCTATTTGCCCTGTGTATGACAATGGGAGCTCAATAGTCACTCTTCTTACCAGAAAACAACTCTTGCGCATAGGACCAGAAACTGCATGTGATTCAACTACATTTAGGACTGGGAAACAAATGCTAGCTCGCCTTATAAGTAACACACTCTGCTTTTGAGAAAAGAGCACTCTTCTACTCTTCTGTGTTTCCTTTAAGTTCCAAACAGTGAGCTTGCTCAGAACAAAAGAACTGTGCTTCCTACACACACGGGCTATATCTAGTTCAACTCTGCTTATGAAACTGACAAGAACAGTAGCTCCTCTTCAGTCCAATACACTGTACTTGCTGGGAACAGACGCCAGTGCTATTTCCCTGTGTATGACAATGGGAGCTCAATAGTGACTCTTCTTACCAGAAAACAACTCTTGCTCCTAGGACCAGAAACTGCATGTGATTCAACTCCATTTAGGACTGCAAAACAAACGCTAGCTCGCCTTACAAGAAACACACTCTGCTTTTGAGAAAAGAGCACTCTTCGACTCTCCAGTGTTTGCTATGTGGTCTGAACAGTGAGCTTTCTCAGAACAAAAGAACTGTGCTTCCTACACACGGGCCATATCTGTTCAACTCTATTTAGGAAACTGACAAGAACAGTAGCTCCACTTCAGTCCAATACAATGTACATGCAGGGACCAGATGCCAGTGCTATTTGCAATGTGTATGACAATGGGGCCGCAATAGTGTCTTTTCTTACCAGAAAACATCTCTTGCTCATAGGACCAGAAACTGCATGTGATTCAACTCCATTTAGGACTGCAAAACAAACGCTAGCTCGCCTTACAAGAAACACACTCTGCTTTTGAGAAAAGAGCACTCTTCTACTCTACAGTGTTTCCTATGTGGTCTGAACAGTGAGCTTGCTCAGAACAAAAGAACTGTGCTTCCTACACACACGGGCCATATCTGTTCAACTCTATTTAGGAAACTGACAAGAACAGTAGCTCCACTTCAGTCCAATACACAGTACTTGATGGGAAAAGACGCCAGCATATTTGTAATGTGTATGTCAATGGGAGTGGAATAGTGACTCTTCTTATCAGAAAACAAATCTTGCTTGTAGGACCAGAACCTGCATGTGATTCAACTCGATTTAGGAATGGGAAACAAACACTAGGTCGCCTTACAAGCAAAACACTCTGCTTTTGAAAAAAGATCACTCTTCTACTCTACTGTGTTTCCTATTCGGCCAGAACAGTGAGCTTGCTCAGAACAAAAGAACTGTGCTTCCTACACACACGGACATATCTAGTTCAATTCTGCTTAGGAAACTGACAAGAACAGTATATCCTCTTCAGTCCAATACACTGTACATGCTGGGAACAGACGCCAGTGCTATTTGTAATGTGTATGACAATGGGAGTGCAATATTGACTCTCCTTACCAGAAAACAACTCTTGCTCGTAGGACCAGAAACTGTATGTGATTCAACACCATTTAGGACTGCGAAAAAAACGCTAGCTCGCCTTACAAGAAACACACTCTGCTTTTGAGAAAAGAGCACTCTTCTACTCTACTGTGTTTCCTATAGGGCCAGAATAGTGAGCTTGCTCAGAACAAAATAACTGTGCTTCCTACACACACGGGCAATATCTAGGTCAATTCTGCTTATGAAACTGACAAGAACAGTAGCTCCTCTTCAGTCCAATACACTGTATTTGCTGGGAACAGACGCCAGTGCTATTTGCACTGTGTATGGCAATGGGAGCACAATAGTGACTTACCTTACCCGAAAACAACTCTTGCTCGTAGTATCAAAAACTGCATGTGATTCAACTCCATTTAGAACTGGGAAACAAACACTAGCTCGCCTTACAATAAACACACTCTGCTTTTGAGAAAACAGCACTCTTCTACTCTAATGTGTTTTTTGTATGGCCAGAATTGTGAGCTAGCTCAGAACAAAAGAACTGTGCTTCCTACACACACCGACTATATCTAGTACAACTCTGCTTAGGAAACTGACAAGAACAGTAGATCCTCTTCAGTCCAATACACTGTACATGCTGGGAACAGACGCCAGTGCTATTTGCCCTGTGTATGACAATGGGAGCGCAATAGTGACTCTTCTTACCAGAAAACAACTCTTGCCCGTAGGACCAGAAACTGCATGGGATTCAACTCCATTTAGGACTGCGAAACAAACGCTAGCTCGCCTTACTAGAAACACACTCTGCTTTTGAGAAAAGATCACTCTCCTACTCTAGAGTGATTCCTATGGGGTCCGAACAGTGAGCTTGCTCAGAACAAAACAACTGTGCTTCCTACACACACGGGCCATATCCAGTTCAATTCTGCTTAGGAAACTGACAAGAACAGTAGATCCTCTTCAGTCCAATACACTGTACATGCTGGGAACAGACGCCAGTGCATTTTGCCCTGTGTATGACAATGGGAGCGCAATAGTGACTCTTCTTACCAGAAAACAACTCTTGCCCGTAGGACCAGAAACTGCATGGGATTCAACTCCATTTAGGACTGCGAAACAAAAGCTAGCTCGTCTTACTAGAAACACACTCTGCTTTTGAGAAAAGATCACTCTCCTACTCTAGAGTGATTCCTATGGGGTCCGAACAGTGAGCTTGCTCAGAACAAAACAACTGTGCTTCCTACACACACGGGCCATATCCAGTTTAATTCTGCTTAGGGAACTGACAAGAATAGTAGATCCTCTTCAGTCCAATACAATGTACATGCCGGGAACAGATGCCAGTGTTATTTGCAATGTGTATGACAATGGGACCGCAATAGTGTCTCTTCTTACCAGAAAACATCTCTTGCTCTTAGGACCAGAAACTGCATGTGATTCAACTCCATTTAGGACTGCGAAACAAACACTAGCTCGCCTTACAAGAAACACACTCTGCTTTTGAGAAAAGAGCACTCTTCTACTCTACTGTGTTTTCTATAGGGCCAGAACAGTGAGCTTGCTCAGAACAAAAGAACTGTGCATCCTACACACATGGCCATATCTAGTTCAATTATGCTTAGGAAACTGACAAGAACAGTAGAACCTTTTCAGTCCAATAAACTGTACATGCTGGGAACAGACGCCAGTGCAATTTGCCCTGTGTATGACAATAGGAGCACAATAGTGACTCTTCCTAATAGAAAACAACTCTTGCTCGTAGGACCAGAAACTGCATGTGATTCAACTCCATTTAGGACTGGGAAACAAACGCTAGCTCGCCTTACAAGAAACACACTCTGCTTTTGAGAAAAGGGCACTCTTCTATTCTACTGTGTTTCCTATGGGTTCGATCAGTGAGCTTACAGTAGAAAAGAACTGTGCTTCCTACACACACGGGCCATATCTAGTTCAACTCTGCTTAGGAAACTGACAAGAACAGTAGCTCCTCTTCAGTCCAATACACTGTACTTGATGGGAACAGACGCGAGTCCTCTTTGCACTGTGTGTGGCAATGGGAGCTCAATAGTGACTTTCCTTACAAGAAAACAACTCTTGCTCGTAGGATCAAAAACTGCATGTGATTCAACTCCATTTAGGACTGGGAAACAAATGCTAGCTCCTTTTACAAGAAACACACTCTGCTTTTGAGAAAAGATCACTCTTCTACTCTACGGTATTTCCTATAGGGTCAGAACAGTGAGCTTACTCAGAACAAAAGAACTGTGCTTCCTACACACACGGCCATATCTAGTTCAATTCTGGTGAGGAAACTGACAAGAACAGTAGATCCTCTTCAGTCCAATACACTGTACATGCTGGGAACAGATGCCAGTGCTATTTGCCCTGTGTATGACAATGGGAGCTCAATAGTCACTCTTCTTACCAGAAAACAACTCTTGCGCATAGGACCAGAAACTGCATGTGATTCAACTACATTTAGGACTGGGAAACAAATGCTAGCTCGCCTTATAAGTAACACACTCTGCTTTTGAGAAAAGAGCACTCTTCTACTCTTCTGTGTTTCCTTTAAGTTCCAAACAGTGAGCTTGCTCAGAACAAAAGAACTGTGCTTCCTACACACACGGGCTATATCTAGTTCAACTCTGCTTATGAAACTGACAAGAACAGTAGCTCCTCTTCAGTCCAATACACTGTACTTGCTGGGAACAGACGCCAGTGCTATTTCCCTGTGTATGACAATGGGAGCTCAATAGTGACTCTTCTTACCAGAAAACAACTCTTGCTCCTAGGACCAGAAACTGCATGTGATTCAACTCCATTTAGGACTGCAAAACAAACGCTAGCTCGCCTTACAAGAAACACACTCTGCTTTTGAGAAAAGAGCACTCTTCGACTCTCCAGTGTTTGCTATGTGGTCTGAACAGTGAGCTTTCTCAGAACAAAAGAACTGTGCTTCCTACACACGGGCCATATCTGTTCAACTCTATTTAGGAAACTGACAAGAACAGTAGCTCCACTTCAGTCCAATACAATGTACATGCAGGGACCAGATGCCAGTGCTATTTGCAATGTGTATGACAATGGGGCCGCAATAGTGTCTTTTCTTACCAGAAAACATCTCTTGCTCATAGGACCAGAAACTGCATGTGATTCAACTCCATTTAGGACTGCAAAACAAACGCTAGCTCGCCTTACAAGAAACACACTCTGCTTTTGAGAAAAGAGCACTCTTCTACTCTACAGTGTTTCCTATGTGGTCTGAACAGTGAGCTTGCTCAGAACAAAAGAACTGTGCTTCCTACACACACGGGCCATATCTGTTCAACTCTATTTAGGAAACTGACAAGAACAGTAGCTCCACTTCAGTCCAATACACAGTACTTGATGGGAAAAGACGCCAGCATATTTGTAATGTGTATGTCAATGGGAGTGGAATAGTGACTCTTCTTATCAGAAAACAAATCTTGCTTGTAGGACCAGAACCTGCATGTGATTCAACTCGATTTAGGAATGGGAAACAAACACTAGGTCGCCTTACAAGCAAAACACTCTGCTTTTGAAAAAAGATCACTCTTCTACTCTACTGTGTTTCCTATTCGGCCAGAACAGTGAGCTTGCTCAGAACAAAAGAACTGTGCTTCCTACACACACGGCCATATCTAGTTCAATTCTGCTTAGGAAACTGACAAGAACAGTATATCCTCTTCAGTCCAATACACTGTACATGCTGGGAACAGACGCCAGTGCTATTTGTAATGTGTATGACAATGGGAGTGCAATATTGACTCTCCTTACCAGAAAACAACTCTTGCTCGTAGGACCAGAAACTGTATGTGATTCAACACCATTTAGGACTGCGAAAAAAACGCTAGCTCGCCTTACAAGAAACACACTCTGCTTTTGAGAAAAGAGCACTCTTCTACTCTACTGTGTTTCCTATAGGGCCAGAATAGTGAGCTTGCTCAGAACAAAATAACTGTGCTTCCTACACACACGGGCAATATCTAGGTCAATTCTGCTTATGAAACTGACAAGAACAGTAGCTCCTCTTCAGTCCAATACACTGTATTTGCTGGGAACAGACGCCAGTGCTATTTGCACTGTGTATGGCAATGGGAGCACAATAGTGACTTACCTTACCCGAAAACAACTCTTGCTCGTAGTATCAAAAACTGCATGTGATTCAACTCCATTTAGAACTGGGAAACAAACACTAGCTCGCCTTACAATAAACACACTCTGCTTTTGAGAAAACAGCACTCTTCTACTCTAATGTGTTTTTTGTATGGCCAGAATTGTGAGCTAGCTCAGAACAAAAGAACTGTGCTTCCTACACACACCGACTATATCTAGTTCAACTCTGCTTAGGAAACTGACAAGAACAGTAGATCCTCTTCAGTCCAATACACTGTACATGCTGGGAACAGACGCCAGTGCTATTTGCCCTGTGTATGACAATGGGAGCGCAATAGTGACTCTTCTTACCAGAAAACAACTCTTGCCCGTAGGACCAGAAACTGCATGGGATTCAACTCCATTTAGGACTGCGAAACAAACGCTAGCTCGCCTTACTAGAAACACACTCTGCTTTTGAGAAAAGATCACTCTCCTACTCTAGAGTGATTCCTATGGGGTCCGAACAGTGAGCTTGCTCAGAACAAAACAACTGTGCTTCCTACACACACGGGCCATATCCAGTTCAATTCTGCTTAGGAAACTGACAAGAACAGTAGATCCTCTTCAGTCCAATACACTGTACATGCTGGGAACAGACGCCAGTGCATTTTGCCCTGTGTATGACAATGGGAGCGCAATAGTGACTCTTCTTACCAGAAAACAACTCTTGCCCGTAGGACCAGAAACTGCATGGGATTCAACTCCATTTAGGACTGCGAAACAAAAGCTAGCTCGCCTTACTAGAAACACACTCTGCTTTTGAGAAAAGATCACTCTCCTACTCTAGAGTGATTCCTATGGGGTCCGAACAGTGAGCTTGCTCAGAACAAAACAACTGTGCTTCCTACACACACGGGCCATATCCAGTTTAATTCTGCTTAGGGAACTGACAAGAATAGTAGATCCTCTTCAGTCCAATACAATGTACATGCCGGGAACAGATGCCAGTGTTATTTGCAATGTGTATGACAATGGGACCGCAATAGTGTCTCTTCTTACCAGAAAACATCTCTTGCTCTTAGGACCAGAAACTGCATGTGATTCAACTCCATTTAGGACTGCGAAACAAACACTAGCTCGCCTTACAAGAAACACACTCTGCTTTTGAGAAAAGAGCACTCTTCTACTCTACTGTGTTTTCTATAGGGCCAGAACAGTGAGCTTGCTCAGAACAAAAGAACTGTGCATCCTACACACATGGCCATATCTAGTTCAATTATGCTTAGGAAACTGACAAGAACAGTAGAACCTTTTCAGTCCAATAAACTGTACATGCTGGGAACAGACGCCAGTGCAATTTGCCCTGTGTATGACAATAGGAGCACAATAGTGACTCTTCCTAATAGAAAACAACTCTTGCTCGTAGGACCAGAAACTGCATGTGATTCAACTCCATTTAGGACTGGGAAACAAACGCTAGCTCGCCTTACAAGAAACACACTCTGCTTTTGAGAAAAGGGCACTCTTCTATTCTACTGTGTTTCCTATGGGTTCGATCAGTGAGCTTACAGTAGAAAAGAACTGTGCTTCCTACACACACGGGCCATATCTAGTTCAACTCTGCTTAGGAAACTGACAAGAACAGTAGCTCCTCTTCAGTCCAATACACTGTACTTGATGGGAACAGACGCGAGTCCTCTTTGCACTGTGTGTGGCAATGGGAGCTCAATAGTGACTTTCCTTACAAGAAAACAACTCTTGCTCGTAGGATCAAAAACTGCATGTGATTCAACTCCATTTAGGACTGGGAAACAAATGCTAGCTCCTTTTACAAGAAACACACTCTGCTTTTGAGAAAAGATCACTCTTCTACTCTACGGTATTTCCTATAGGGTCAGAACAGTGAGCTTACTCAGAACAAAAGAACTGTGCTTCCTACACACACGGCCATATCTAGTTCAATTCTGGTGAGGAAACTGACAAGAACAGTAGATCCTCTTCAGTCCAATACACTGTACATGCTGGGAACAGATGCCAGTGCTATTTGCCCTGTGTATGACAATGGGAGCTCAATAGTCACTCTTCTTACCAGAAAACAACTCTTGCGCATAGGACCAGAAACTGCATGTGATTCAACTACATTTAGGACTGGGAAACAAATGCTAGCTCGCCTTATAAGTAACACACTCTGCTTTTGAGAAAAGAGCACTCTTCTACTCTTCTGTGTTTCCTTTAAGTTCCAAACAGTGAGCTTGCTCAGAACAAAAGAACTGTGCTTCCTACACACACGGGCTATATCTAGTTCAACTCTGCTTATGAAACTGACAAGAACAGTAGCTCCTCTTCAGTCCAATACACTGTACTTGCTGGGAACAGACGCCAGTGCTATTTCCCTGTGTATGACAATGGGAGCTCAATAGTGACTCTTCTTACCAGAAAACAACTCTTGCTCCTAGGACCAGAAACTGCATGTGATTCAACTCCATTTAGGACTGCAAAACAAACGCTAGCTCGCCTTACAAGAAACACACTCTGCTTTTGAGAAAAGAGCACTCTTCGACTCTCCAGTGTTTGCTATGTGGTCTGAACAGTGAGCTTTCTCAGAACAAAAGAAATGTGCTTCCTACACACGGGCCATATCTGTTCAACTCTATTTAGGAAACTGACAAGAACAGTAGCTCCACTTCAGTCCAATACAATGTACATGCAGGGACCAGATGCCAGTGCTATTTGCAATGTGTATGACAATGGGGCCGCAATAGTGTCTTTTCTTACCAGAAAACATCTCTTGCTCATAGGACCAGAAACTGCATGTGATTCAACTCCATTTAGGACTGCAAAACAAACGCTAGCTCGCCTTACAAGAAACACACTCTGCTTTTGAGAAAAGAGCACTCTTCTACTCTACAGTGTTTCCTATGTGGTCTGAACAGTGAGCTTGCTCAGAACAAAAGAACTGTGCTTCCTACACACACGGGCCATATCTGTTCAACTCTATTTAGGAAACTGACAAGAACAGTAGCTCCACTTCAGTCCAATACACAGTACTTGATGGGAAAAGACGCCAGCATATTTGTAATGTGTATGTCAATGGGAGTAGAATAGTGACTCTTCTTATCAGAAAACAAATCTTGCTTGTAGGACCAGAACCTGCATGTGATTCAACTCGATTTAGGAATGGGAAACAAACACTAGGTCGCCTTACAAGCAAAACACTCTGCTTTTGAAAAAAGATCACTCTTCTACTCTACTGTGTTTCCTATTCGGCCAGAACAGTGAGCTTGCTCAGAACAAAAGAACTGTGCTTCCTACACACACGGCCATATCTAGTTCAATTCTGCTTAGGAAACTGACAAGAACAGTATATCCTCTTCAGTCCAATACACTGTACATGCTGGGAACAGACGCCAGTGCTATTTGTAATGTGTATGACAATGGGAGTGCAATATTGACTCTCCTTACCAGAAAACAACTCTTGCTCGTAGGACCAGAAACTGTATGTGATTCAACACCATTTAGGACTGCGAAAAAAACGCTAGCTCGCCTTACAAGAAACACACTCTGCTTTTGAGAAAAGAGCACTCTTCTACTCTACTGTGTTTCCTATAGGGCCAGAATAGTGAGCTTGCTCAGAACAAAATAACTGTGCTTCCTACACACACGGGCAATATCTAGGTCAATTCTGCTTATGAAACTGACAAGAACAGTAGCTCCTCTTCAGTCCAATACACTGTATTTGCTGGGAACAGACGCCAGTGCTATTTGCACTGTGTATGGCAATGGGAGCACAATAGTGACTTACCTTACCCGAAAACAACTCTTGCTCGTAGTATCAAAAACTGCATGTGATTCAACTCCATTTAGAACTGGGAAACAAACACTAGCTCGCCTTACAATAAACACACTCTGCTTTTGAGAAAACAGCACTCTTCTACTCTAATGTGTTTTTTGTATGGCCAGAATTGTGAGCTAGCTCAGAACAAAAGAACTGTGCTTCCTACACACACCGACTATATCTAGTTCAACTCTGCTTAGGAAACTGACAAGAACAGTAGATCCTCTTCAGTCCAATACACTGTACATGCTGGGAACAGACGCCAGTGCTATTTGCCCTGTGTATGACAATGGGAGCGCAATAGTGACTCTTCTTACCAGAAAACAACTCTTGCCCATAGGACCAGAAACTGCATGGGATTCAACTCCATTTAGGACTGCGAAACAAACGCTAGCTCGCCTTACTAGAAACACACTCTGCTTTTGAGAAAAGATCACTCTCCTACTCTAGAGTGATTCCTATGGGGTCCAAACAGTGAGCTTGCTCAGAACAAAACAACTGTGCTTCCTACACACACGGGCCATATCCAGTTCAATTCTGCTTAGGAAACTGACAAGAACAGTAGATCCTCTTCAGTCCAATACACTGTACATGCTGGGAACAGACGCCAGTGCATTTTGCCCTGTGTATGACAATGGGAGCGCAATAGTGACTCTTCTTACCAGAAAACAACTCTTGCCCGTAGGACCAGAAACTGCATGGGATTCAACTCCATTTAGGACTGCGAAACAAAAGCTAGCTCGCCTTACTAGAAACACACTCTGCTTTTGAGAAAAGATCACTCTCCTACTCTAGAGTGATTCCTATGGGGTCCGAACAGTGAGCTTGCTCAGAACAAAAGAACTGTGCTTCCTACACACACGGGCCATATCCAGTTTAATTCTGCTTAGGGAACTGACAAGAATAGTAGATCCTCTTCAGTCCAATACAATGTACATGCCGGGAACAGATGCCAGTGTTATTTGCAATGTGTATGACAATGGGACCGCAATAGTGTCTCTTCTTACCAGAAAACATCTCTTGCTCATAGGACCAGAAACTGCATGTGATTCAACTCCACTTAGGACTGCGAAACAAACACTAGCTCGCCTTACAAGAAACACACTCTGCTTTTGAGAAAAGAGCACTCTTCTACTCTACTGTGTTTTCTATAGGGCCAGAACAGTGAGCTTGCTCAGAACAAAAGAACTGTGCATCCTACACACATGGCCATATCTAGTTCAATTATGCTTAGGAAACTGACAAGAACAGTAGAACCTTTTCAGTCCAATAAACTGTACATGCTGGGAACAGACGCCAGTGCAATTTGCCCTGTGTATGACAATAGGAGCACAATAGTGACTCTTCCTAATAGAAAACAACTCTTGCTCGTAGGACCAGAAACTGCATGTGATTCAACTCCATTTAGGACTGGGAAACAAACGCTAGCTCGCCTTACAAGAAACACACTCTGCTTTTGAGAAAAGGGCACTCTTCTATTCTACTGTGTTTCCTATGGGTTCGATCAGTGAGCTTACAGTAGAAAAGAACTGTGCTTCCTACACACACGGGCCATATCTAGTTCAACTCTGCTTAGGAAACTGACAAGAACAGTAGCTCCTCTTCAGTCCAATACACTGTACTTGATGGGAACAGACGCGAGTCCTCTTTGCACTGTGTGTGGCAATGGGAGCTCAATAGTGACTTTCCTTACAAGAAAACAACTCTTGCTCGTAGGATCAAAAACTGCATGTGATTCAACTCCATTTAGGACTGGGAAACAAATGCTAGCTCCTTTTACAAGAAACACACTCTGCTTTTGAGAAAAGATCACTCTTCTACTCTACGGTATTTCCTATAGGGTCAGAACAGTGAGCTTACTCAGAACAAAAGAACTGTGCTTCCTACACACACGGCCATATCTAGTTCAATTCTGGTGAGGAAACTGACAAGAACAGTAGATCCTCTTCAGTCCAATACACTGTACATGCTGGGAACAGATGCCAGTGCTATTTGCCCTGTGTATGAAAATGGGAGCTCAATAGTCACTCTTCTTACCAGAAAACAACTCTTGCGCATAGGACCAGAAACTGCATGTGATTCAACTACATTTAGGACTGGGAAACAAATGCTAGCTCGCCTTATAAGTAACACACTCTGCTTTTGAGAAAAGAGCACTCTTCTACTCTTCTGTGTTTCCTTTAAGTTCCAAACAGTGAGCTTGCTCAGAACAAAAGAACTGTGCTTCCTACACACACGGGCTATATCTAGTTCAACTCTGCTTATGAAACTGACAAGAACAGTAGCTCCTCTTCAGTCCAATACACTGTACTTGCTGGGAACAGACGCCAGTGCTATTTCCCTGTGTATGACAATGGGAGCTCAATAGTGACTCTTCTTACCAGAAAACAACTCTTGCTCCTAGGACCAGAAACTGCATGTGATTCAACTCCATTTAGGACTGCAAAACAAACGCTAGCTCGCCTTACAAGAAACACACTCTGCTTTTGAGAAAAGAGCACTCTTCGACTCTCCAGTGTTTGCTATGTGGTCTGAACAGTGAGCTTTCTCAGAACAAAAGAACTGTGCTTCCTACACACGGGCCATATCTGTTCAACTCTATTTAGGAAACTGACAAGAATAGTAGCTCCACTTCAGTCCAATACAATGTACATGCAGGGACCAGATGCCAGTGCTATTTGCAATGTGTATGACAATGGGGCCGCAATAGTGTCTTTTCTTACCAGAAAACATCTCTTGCTCATAGGACCAGAAACTGCATGTGATTCAACTCCATTTAGGACTTCGAAACAAATGCTAGCTCGCCTTATAAGAAACACACTCTGCTTTTGAGAAAAGAGCACTCTTCTAATCTACTGTGTTTACTCTGGGTTCAAACAGTGAGCTTGCTCAGAACAAAAGAACTGTGCTTCCTACACACACGGGCCATATCTAGTTTAACTCCACTTAGGAAACTGACAAGAACAGTAGCTCCTCTTCAGTCCAATACACTGTCTTTGCTGGGAACAGACGCGAGAGCTATTTGCACTGTATATGGCAATGGGAGCACAATAGTGACTCTTCTTACCAGATAACATCTCTTGCTCGTAGGACCAGAAACTGCATGGGATTCAACTCCATTTCAGACTGGGAAACAAGCACTAGTTCGCCTTACAAGAAACACACTCTGCTTTTGAGAAAAGAGCACTCTTCTACTCTACTGTGTTTCCTATGGGGTCAGAATAGTGAGCTTACTCAGAACAAAAGAACTGTGCTTCCTACACACAGGGGCCATATCTAGTTCAACTCTGCTTAGGAAACTGACAAGAACAGTAGCTCCTCTTCAGTCCATACACTGTACTTGATGGGAACAGACGCGAGTCCTCTTTACTCTGTGTGGCAATGTTAGCGCAATAGTGACTTTCCTTACCAGAAAATAACTCTAGCTCGTAGGACCAAAAACTGCATGTGATTCAACTCCATTTAGGACTGGGAAACAAACGCTAGCTCGCCTACAAGAAACGCACTCTGGTTTTGAGAAAAGAGCACTCTTCTTCTCTACTGTGTTTCCTACAGGGCCAAAACAGTGGGCTTGCTCAGAACAAAAGAACTGTGCTTCCTACACACACGGCCATATATAGTTCAATTCTGCTTAGGAAACTGACAAGAACAGTAGATCCTCTTCAGTCCAATACACTGTACATGCTGGGAAGAGACGCCAGTGCTATTTGCCCTGTGTATGACAATGGGAGCGCAACAGTGACTCTTCTTACCAGAAAACAACTCTTGCTCATAGGATCAGAAACTGCATGTGATTCAACTCCATTTAGGACTGGGAAACAAATGCTAGCTCGCCTTACAAGAAACACACTCTGCTTTTGAGAAAAGAGCACTCTTCTACTCTACTCTGTTTCCTATGTGTTCGATCAGTGAGCTTACAGTACAAAAGAACTGGGCTTCCTACACACACGGGCCATATCTAGTTCAACTCTGCTTAGGAAACTAACAAAAACAGTAGCTCCTCTTCTGTGCAATACACTGTACTTGATGGGAACAGACGCGAGTCCTCTTTGCATTGTGTGTGGCAATGGAAGCACAATAGTGACTTTCCTACCAGAAAAAAACTCTAGCTCGTAGGACCAAAAACTGCATGTGATTCAACTCAATTTAGGACTGGGAAACAAACGCTAGCTCGCCTTACAAGAAACACACTCTGCTTTTGAGAAAAGAGCCACTCTTCTACTCTACTGTGTTTCCTATAGGGCCAAAAGAGTGAGCTTGCTCAGAACAAAAGAACTGTGCTTCCTACACACACGGGCCATATCTAGTTTAACTCTGCTTAGGAAACTGACAAGAACAGTAGCTCCTCTTCAGTCCAATACACTGTACTTGCTGGGAACAGACGCGAGAGCTATTTGCACTGTATATGGCAATGGGAGCGCAATAGTGACTCTTCTTACCAGTTAACATCTCTTGCTCGTAGGAACAGAAACTGCATGGGATTCAACTCCATTTCAGACTGGGAAACAAGCACTAGTTCGCCTTACAAGAAACACACTCTGCTTTTGAGAAAAGAGCACTCTTCTACTCTACTGTGTTTCCTATAGGGCCAAAAGAGTGAGCTAGCTCAGAACAAAAGAACTGTGCTTCCTACACACACGAGAAAATATCTACTTCAATTCTGCTTAGGAAACTGACAAGAATAGTAGCTTCTCTTCAGTCCAATACACTGTACTTGCTGGGAACAGACGCGTGTGCTATTTGCACTGTGTATGTCAATGGGAGCACAATAGTGACTCTTCTTACCAGAAAACTACTCTTGCTCATAGGACCAGAAACTGCATGGGATTCAACTCCATTTCTTACTGGGAAACAAACACTAGCTGGCCTTACAAGAAACACACTCTGCTTTTGAGAAAAGAGCACTCCTCTACTCTACTGTGTTTCCTATGGGTTCCGAACAGTGAGCTTGCTCAGAACAAAAGAACTGTGCTTCCTACACACACGGGCCATATCTATTTCAACTCTGCTTACGAAACTGAAAAGAATAGTAGCTCCTCTTCAGTCCAATACCCTGTACTTGGTGGGAACAGACGCGAGTGCTATTTGCACTGTGTATGGCAATGGGAGTGCAATAGTGACTTTCCTTACCAGAAAACAACTCTTGTTCGTAGGACCAAAAACTGCATGTGATTCAACTCCATTTAGTACTGGGAAAAAAACGCTAGCTCGCCTTACAAGAAACACACTCTGCATTTGAGAAAAGAGCACTCTTCTATTCTACTGTGTTTCCTATAGGGCCAAAAGAGTGAGCTTGCTCAGAACAAAAGAACTGTGCTTCCTACACACACGGCCTTATCTAGTTCAATTCTGCTTAGGAAACTGACAAGAATAGTAGATCCTCCAGTCCAAAACAGTGTACATGCTGGTAACAGACGCCAGTGCTATTTTCCCTGTGTATGACAACGCGAGCACAATAATGACTCTTCTTACCAGAAAACAACTGTTGCTCGTAGGACCAGAAACTGCATGGGATTCAACTCTATTTAGGACTGGGAAACAAACACTAGCTCACCTTACAAGAAACACACTCTCCTTTTGAGAAAAGAGCACTCTTGTACTCTACTGTGTTTCCTATGGGGTCCGAACAGTGAGCTTGCTCAGAACAAAAAAACTTTGCTTCCTACACACACGGGCCATACCTAGTTCAACTCTGCTTAGGAAACTGACAAGAACAGTAGCTCCTCTTCAGTCCAATACACTGTAATTGCTGGGAACAGACGCGAGTGCTATTTGCACTGTGTATGGCAATGGGAGCACAATAGTGACTCTTCTTACTAGAAAACATCTCTTGCTCGTAGGAACAGAAACTGCATGTGATTCAACTCCATTTCGGACTGGGAAACAAACGCTAGCTCGCCTTACAAGAAACACACCCTGCTTTTGAGAAAAGAGCACTCTTCTACTCTACTGTGTTTCCTATGGCACTGAACAGTGAGCTTGCTCAGAACAAAAGAACTGTGCTTCCTACACACACAGCCATATCTAGTTCAACTCTGCTTAGGAAACTGACAAGAACAGTAGCTCCTCTTTATTCCAATACACTGTATTGCTGGGAACCGACGCGAGTGCTATTTGCCCTGTGTATGACAATGGGAGCACAATAGTGACTCTTCTTACCAGAAAACAACTCTTGCTCGTAGGACCACAAACTGCATGTGACTCAACTCCATTTAGGACTGGGAAACAAACACTAGCTCGCCTTACAAGAAACACTCTGCTTTTGAGAAAAGAGCACTCTTCTACTCTACTGTGTTTCCTATGTGGTCTGAACAGTGAGCTTGCTCAGAACAAAAGAACTGTACTTCCTACACACATGGGCCATATCTAGTTCAACTCTGCTTAGGAAACTGACAAGAACAGTAGATCCTCTTCAGTCCAGTACACTGCACTTGCTGGGAACAGACGGGAGTGCTATTTGCACTGTGTATGGCAAAGGGAGCACGATAGTGACTTTCTTTACCAGAAAACAAATCTTGCACGTAGGACCAAAAACTGCATATGATTCAACTCCATTTAGGACTGGGGAACAAACGCTAGCTCGCCTTACAAGAAACACACTCTGCTTTTGAGAAAAGAGCACTCTTCTACTCTACTGTGTTTCCTATGGGGTCCGAACAGTGAGCTTGCTCCTAACAAAAGAACTGTGCATCCTACACACACGGGCCATATCTAGTTCAACTCTGCTTAGGAAAATGAGAAGAATAGTAGATCCTCTTCAGTCCAATACACTGTACTTGCTGGGAATAGACTCTAGTGCTATTTGCACTGTGTATGACAATAGGAGCGCAATAGTGACTCTTCTTACCAGAAAACAACTCTTGCTCTTAGGACCAGAAACTGCATGTGACTCAACTCCATTTAGGACTGGGAAACAAACGCTAGCTCAATTACAAGAAACATACTCTGCTTTTGAGAAAAGAGCACTCTTCTACTCTACTGTGTTTTCTTTAGGCCCAGAACAGTGAGCTTGCTCAGAACAAATGAACTGTGCTTCCTACACACACGGGCCATATCTAGTTCAACTCTGCTTTGGAAACTGACAAAAACAGTAGATCCTTTTCAGTCCAATACACTGTACAGGCTGCGAACAGACCTGAGTGCTATTTGTACTGTGTATGGCAATAGGAGCACACTAGTGTCTCTTCTTACCAGAAAACAACTCTTGCTCGTAGGACCAGAAACTGCATGTGATTCAACTTCCTTTAGGACTGGGAAACAAACGCTAGCTCGCCTTACAAGAAACACACTCTGCTTTTGAGAAAAGAGCACTCTTCTACTCTACTGTGTTTCCTATGGGGTCCGAACAATGAGCTTGCTCAGAACAAAGGAACTGTGCTTCCTACAAACACGGGCCATATCTAGTTCAACTCTGCTTAGGAAACTGACAAGAACAGTAGATCCTCTTCAGTCCAATACACTGTACTTGGTGGGAACAGACGCGAGTGCTATTTGTACTGTGTATGGCAATGGGAGCGCAATAGTGACTCTTCTGACTAGAAAACAACTCTTACTCGTGGGACCAAAAACTGAATGTTACTCAACTTCATTTAGGACTGAGAAACAAACGCTAGCTCGCCTTATAAGAACCACACTTTGCTTTTGAGAAAAGAGCACTCTTCTACTCTACTGTATTTCCTATAGGGCCAGAACAGTGAGCTTGATCAGAACAAAAAAACTGTGTTTCCTGCACACATGAGCCATATCTAGTTTAATTATGCTTAGGAAACTGACAAGAATAATAGAACCTCTTCAGTCCAATACACTGTACATGCTGGTAACAGACGCCAGGATATTTGCCCTGTGTATGACAATGGGAGCGCAATAGTGACTCCTCTTACCAGAAAACAACTCTTGCTCGTAGGACCAGAAACTGCATGTGATTCAACTCCATTTAGGACTGGGAAACAAACGCTAGCTCGCCTTACAAAAAACACACTCTGCTTTTGAGAAAAGAGCACTCTTCTACTCTACTGTGTTTCCTATAGGGCCAGAACTGTGATCTTGCACAGAACAAAAGAACTGTGCTTCCTACACACACGGGCCATATCTAGTTCAACTCTGCTTAGGAAACTGACAAGAACAGTAGATCCTCTTCAGTCCAATACCCTGTAAAGGCTGGGAACACACGCGAGTGCAATTTGCAATGTGTATGTCAATAGGAGCGCTATAGTGACATTCCTTACCAGAAAACAAGTCTTGCTCGTTGGACCAAAAACTGCATGTGATTCAACTTCATTTAGAACTGGGAAAGAAACGCTAGCTCGCCTTACAAGAAACACACTCTGCTTTTGAAAAAAAGAGCACTCTTCTACTCTACTGTGTTTCCTATAGGGCCAGAACAGTGAGCTTGCACAGAACAAAGGAAGTGTGCTTCCTACGCTCACCGCCATATCTAGTTCAATTCTGCTTAGGAAACTGACAAGAACAGTATCTCGTCTTCAGTTAAAATACACTGTACATGCTGGGAACAGACATCAGTGCTATTTGCCCTGTGTATGACAATGGGAGCGCAATAGTGACTCTTGTTACCAGAAAACAACTCTTGCTCATAGAACCAGAAACAGCATGTGACTCCACTCCATTTTGGACTGGGAAAGAAACACTAGTTCGCCATACAAGAAACACACTCTGCTTTTGAGAAAAGAGCACTCTTCTACTCTACTGTGTTTCCTGTAGGGCCAGAACAGTGAGCTTGCTCAGATCAAAAGAACTGTGCTTCCTACACACAGGGGCCATATCTAGTTCAACTCTACTTAGGAGACTGACAAGAACAATAGCTGCTCTTCAGTCCAATACACTGTACATGCTGGGAACAGATGCCAGTTCTATTTGCCCTGTGTATGACAATGGGAGTGCAATAGTGACTCTTCTTACCAGAAAAGAACTCTTGCTCATACGACCAGAAACTGCATGTGATTCAACTCCATTTAGGACTGGGAAACAAACGCTAGCTTGCCTTACAAGAAACACACTCTGCTTTTGAGAAAAGAGCACCCTTCTACTCTACTGTGTTTCCTATGAGTTCCGAACAGTGAGCTTGCTCAGAACATAAGAACTGTTCTTCCTACACACATGGGCCATATCTAGTTCAACTCTGCTTAGGAAACTGACAAGAACAGTAGATCCTCTTCAGTCCAATACACTGTACTTGCTAGAAACAGACGCGAGTGCTATTTGCACTGTGTATGGAAAAGGGAGCGCAATAATGACTTTCCTTACCTAAAAACAACTCTAGCTCGTAGGACCAAAAACTGCATGTGATTCAACTCCATTTAGGACTGGGAAACAAACGCTAGCTCGCCTTACAAGAAACACATTCTGCTTTTGAGAAAAGAGCACTCTTCTACTCTACTGTGTTTCCTGTAGGGCCAGAACAGAAAGCTTGCTCAGAACAAAAGAACTGTGCTTCCTACACACACGGGCCATATATAGTTCAATTCTGCTTAGGAAACTGACAAGAACTGTAGATCCTCTTCAGTCCAAAACACTGTACTTGATGGGAACAGACGCGAGTGCTATTTGTACTGTGTATGGCAATGGGAGTGCAATAGTGACTCTTCTAACCAGAATAAAATGCTTGCTCTTAGGACCAGAAACTGCATTTGATTCAACTCCATTTAGGAGTGGGAAACAAACGCTAGCTCACCTTACAAGAAACACACTCTGCTTTTGAGAAAAGAGCACTCTTCTACTCTACTGTGTTTCCTATAGGGCCAGAACAGTGAGCTTGCTCAGAACAAAAGAACTGTAGTTCCTACACACACGGGCCATATCTAGTTCAACTCTGCTTAGGAAACTGAGAAGAAAAGTAGCTCTTCTTCAGTCCAATACACTGTACATGCTGGGAACAGACACGAGTGCAATTTGCACTGTGTATGGCAATGAGAGCACAATAGTGACATCCCTTACCAGAAAACAAGTTTTGCTCATAGGACCAAAAACTGCATGTGATTCAACTCCATTTAGGACTGGGAAACAAACGCTAGCTCGCCTTACAAGAAACACACTCTGCTTTTCAGAAAAGAGCACTCTTCTACTCTATTGTGTTTCCAACCGGGTCCGAACAGTGAGCTTGCTCAGAACAAAAGAACTGTGCTTCCTACACACACGGCAATATCTAGTTCAATTCTGCTTAGGAACCTGACAAGAACAGTAGATTCTCTTCATTCCAATACACTGTACTTGCTTGGACAGAGCGAGTGCTATTTGCACTATGTATGGCAATGGGAGCACAATAGTGACTTTCCTTACCAGAAAAAAAACTCTTGCTCATAGGACCAGAAACTGCATGTGATTCAACTGCATATAGGACTGGGAAAAAAAGGCTTACTCGCCTTACAATTAACACACTCTGCTTTTGAGAAAAGAGCACACGTCTACTCTACTGTGTTTCCTATGGTGTCCGAACAGTGAGATTGCTCAGAACAAAAGAACTGTCCTTCCTACACACACGGGCCATATCTAGTTCAACTCTGCTTAGGAAACTGACAAGAACAGTAGCTCCTCTTCAGTCCAATACACTGTACTTGCTGGGAACAGACGCCAGTGCTATTTGCAGTGTGTATGGCAATGGGAGCGCAATAGTGACTTTCCTTTACCAGAAAACAACTCTTGCTCGTAGGACCAGAAACTGCATGTGATTCAACTCCATTTAGGACTGGGAAACAAACGCTAGCTTGCCTTACAAGAAACACACTCTGCTTTTGAGAAAAGAGCACTCTTCTACTCTACTGTGTTTCCTATAGGGCCAGAAAAGAGAGCTTGCTCAGAACAAAAGAACTGTGCTTCCTACATACAGGGCCATATCTAGTTCAATTCTGCTGAGGAAACGACAAGAACAATAGATCCTTTTCAGTCCAATACACTGTACATGCTGGGAACAGACGCCAGTGCTATTTGTACTGTGTATGGCAATGGGAGCCCAATAGTGACTCTTCTTACCAGAAAACTACTCTTGTTCGTGGGACCAAAAACTGCATGTGACTCAACTCCATTTAGGACTGGGAAACAAACGCTAGGTCGCCTTACAAGAAACACACTCTGCTTTTGAGAAAAGAGCACTCTTCTACTCTACTGTGTTTCCTATGGGGTCCGAACAGTGAGCTTGCTCAGAACAAAAGAACTGTGCTTCCTACACACACGGGCCATATCTAGTTCAACTCCTCTTAGGAAAATGACAAGAACAGTAGCTCCTCTTCAGTCCAATACACTGTATTTGCTGGGAACCAATGCCAGTGCTATTTGCCCTGTGTATGACTACGGGAGCTTAATAGTGACTCTTATTACCAGAAAACAACTCTTGCTCATAGGACCAGAAACTACATGTGATTCAACTCCATTTAGGACTGGGAAACAAACGCTAGCTCGCCTTACAAGAAACACACTCTGCTTTTGAAAAAAGAGCACTCTTCTACTCTAATGTGTTTCCTATGGGGTCCGAACAGTGAGCTTGCTCAGAACAAAAGAACTGTGCTTCCTACACACACGGGCATATCTAATTCATTTCTGCTTAGGAACCTGACAAGAACAGTAGATCCTCTTCAGTTCAATACATTGTACATGCTGGGAACCGATGCCAGTGCTAATTGCCCTGTATGACAATGGGAGCGCAATAGTGACTCTTCTTACCAGAAAACAACTCTTGCTCGTAGGACCAGAAACTGCATGTGATTCAACTCCATTTAGGACTGGGAAACAAATGCTAGCTCGCCTTTCAAGAAACACACTCTGCTTTTGAGAAAAGAGCACTCTTCTACTCTAATGTGTTTCCAATAGGGCCAGAAAAGTGAGCTTGATCAGAACAAGAGAATTGTGCTTCCTACACACGGCCATATCTAGTTCAATTCTGCTTAGAAAACTGACAAGAACAGTAGATTCTCTTCAGTCCAATACACTGTATATGCTGGGAACCGACGCCAGTGCTATTTGCCCTGTGTATGACAATGGGAGCACAATATTGACTTTCCTTACTAGAAAACAACTCCTGCTGGTAGGACCACAAACTGCATGTCACTCAACTCCATTTAGGAATGGGAAACAAACGCTAGCTCGCCTTCCAAGAAACACACTCTGCTTTTGAGAAAAGAGCACTCTTCTACTCTAATGTGTTTCCAATAGGGCCAGAACAGTGAGCTTGATCAGAACAAGAGAACTGTGCTTCCTACACACACGGCCATATCTAGTTCAATTCTGCTTAGGAAACTGACAAGAACAGTAGATTCTCTTCAGTCCAATACACTGCACATGCTGGGAACAGACGCGAGTGCTATTTGCACTATGTATGGCAATGGGAGCACAATAGTGGCTTTCCTTACCAGAAAACAACTCTTGCTCGTAGGACCAGAACCTGCATGTGATTCAACTCCATTTAGGAATGGGAAACAAACGTTAGCTCGCCTTACAAGAAACACACTCTGCTTTTAAGAAAAGAGCACTCTTCTACTCTACTGTGTTTCCTAAGGGGTCCGAACAGTGAGCTTGCTCAGAACAAAAGAACTGTGCTTCCTACACACACGGGCCATGTCTAGTTCAACTCTGCTTAGGAAACTGACAAGAATAGTAGCTCCTCTTCAGACTAATACACTGTACTTGCTGGAAAAAGACGTGAAGGCTATTTGCACTGTGTATGGTAAAGGGAGCACAATAGTGACTTTCCTTACCAGAAAACATCTCTTGCTGGTAGGACCAAAAACTGCATGTGATTCAACTCCATTTAGGACTGGGAAACAAACGCTAGCTCGCCTTACAAGAAACACACTCTGCTTTTGAGAAAAGAGCACTCTTCTACTCTACTGTGATTCCTATAGGGCCTGAACAGAGAGCTTGCTCAGAACAAAAGAACTGTGCTTCAAACATACACGGCCATATCTAGTTCATTTCTGCTTAGGTAACTGACAAGAACAATAGATCCTTTTCAGTCCAATACACTGTATATGCTGGGAACAGACGCCAGTGCTATTTGCCCTGTGTATGGCAATGGGAGCAAAATAGTGACTTTCCTTACCAGAAATAAACTCTTGCTCATAGGACCAGAAACTGCATGTGATTCAACTCCATTTAGGACTGGGAAACAAACGCTAGCTTGCCATACAAGAAACACACTCTGCTTTTGAGAACAGAGCACTCTTCTACTCTACTGTGTTTCCTATAGGGTCCGAACAGTGAGCTTGCTGTGAACAAAAGAACTGTGCTTCCTACACACACGGGGCATATCTAGTTCAATTCTGCTTAGGAACCTGTCAAGAACAGCAGATCCTCTTCAGTCCAATACACCGTACTTGCTGGGAACAGACGCCAGTGCTATTTGTCCTGTGTATGGCAATGGCAGCGCAATAGTGACTATTCTTACCATAAAACAACTCTTGCTCGTAGGATTAGAAACTGCATGTGATTCCACTCCATTTAGGACTGGGAAACAAACGCTAGTTCGCCTTTCAAGAAACACACTCTGCTTTTGAGAAAAGAGCACTCTTCTACTCTACTGTGTTTCCTAGAGTGCCAGAACAGAGAGATTGCTCAGAACAAAAAACTGTGCTACCTACATACAGGGCCATATCTAGTTCAATTCTGCTTAGGAAACTGACAAGAAAATAGATCTTTTTCAGTCCAATACACTGTACATGCTGGGAACAGACGCGAGTGCTATTTGCCCTGTGTAGGACAATGGGAGCGCAATAGTGACTCTTCTTACCAGAAAACAACTCTTGCTCGTAGGACCAGAAACTGCATGTGACTCAACTCCATTTAGTACTGGGAAAGAAACGCAAGCTCGCCTTACAAGAAACACACTCGGCTTTTGAGAAAAGACCACTCTTCTACTCTACTGTGTTTCCTATAGGGCCAGAACAGTGAACTTACTCAGAACAAAAGAACTGTGCTTCCTACACACAGGGGCCATATCTAGTTTAACTCTGCTTAGGAAACTGACAAGAACAGTAGCTCCTCTTCAGTCCAATACTCTGTACATGCAGGGAACAGACGCCAGTGCTATATGCACTGTGTATGGAAATGGGAGCGCAATAGTGACTCTTAGTACCAGAAAAAAACTCTTGCTCATAGGACCAGAAACTGCACGGGATTCAATTCCATTTAGGACTGGGAAACAAACGCTAGCTCACCTTACAAGAAACACACTCTGCTTTTGAGAAAAGAGCACTCTTCTACTCTACTGTGTTTCCTATGGGGTCTGAACAGTGAGCTTGCTCAGAACAAAAAAACTGTGTTTCCTACACACACGGGCTATATCTAGTTCAACTCTGCTTAGGAAACTGACAAGAACAGTAGCTCCTCTTCAGACTAATACACTGTACTTGCTAGAAACAGACGCGAGTGCTATTTGCACTGTGTATGGCAAAGGAGCGCAATAGTGACTTTCCTTACCAGAAAACAAGTCTTGCTGGTAGGACCAAAAACTGCATGTGATTCAACTCATTTAGGACTGGGAAACAAACGCTAGCTCGCCTTACAAGAAACACACTCTGCTTTTGAGAAAAGAGCACTCTTCTACTCTACTGTGTTTCCTATAGGGCCTGAACAGAGAGCTTGCTCAGAACAAAAGAACTGTGCTTCCTACATACACGGCCATATCTAGTTCAATTCTGCTTAGGAAACTGACAAGAACAATAGATCCTTTTTAGTCCAATACACTGTACATGCTGGGAACAGACGCCAGTGCTATTTGTACTGTGTATGGCAATGGGAGCCCAATAGTGACTCTTCTTACGAGAAAACTACTCTTGCTCGTAGGACCAAAAACTGCATGTGACTCACCTCCATTTAGGACTGGGAAACAAACGCTAGCTAGCCTTACAAGAAACACACTCTGCTTTTGAGAAAAGAGCACTCTTCTACTCTACTGTGTTTCCTATATGGCCAGAACAGAGAGATTGCTCAGAACAAAAGAACTGTGCTTCCTACATACACGGGCCATATCTAGTTCAATTCTGCTTAGGAAACTGACAAGAAAATAGATCCCTCTCAGTCCAATACACTGTACATGCTGGGAACAGACGCGAGTGCTATTTGCCCTGTGTATGACAATGGGAGCGCAATAGTGACTCTTCTTACCAGAAAACAAGTCTTTCTCATAGGACCAGAAACTGCAGGTGATTCAACTCCATATAGGACTGCGAAAAAAACACTAGCTGGCCTTACAAGAAACACACTCTGATTTTGAGAAAAGAGCACTCTTCTACTCTACTGTGTTTCCTATGGTGTCCGAACAGTGAGCTTGATCAGAACAAGAGAACTGTGCTTCCTATACACACAGGCCATATCTAGTTCAACTCTGCTTAGAAAACTGACAAGAACAGTAGCTCCTCTTCAGTCCAATACACTGTACTTGCTGGGAACAGACGCGAGTGCTATTTGCACTGTGTATGGCAATGAAAGCACAATAGTGACATTCCTTACCAGAAAACAACTCTTGCTCATAGGAAAAAAAACTGCATGTGATTCAACTCCATTTAGAACTGGGAAATAAATGCTAGCTCGCCTTACAAGAAACACACTCTGCTTTTGAGAAAAGAGCACTCTTCTACTCTACTGTGTTTCCTATAGGGCCAGAACAGTAAGCTTGCACAACACAAAAGAAGTGTGCTTCCTACACACACGGCCATATCTAGTTCAATTTAGCTTAGGAAACTGACAAGAACAGTATACCCTCTTCAGTCAAATACACTGCACATGCTGGGAACAGACAACAGTGCTATTTGCCCTGTGTATGACAATGGGAGCACAATAGTGACTCTTCTTACCAGAAAACAACTCTTGCTCGTAGGACCAGAAACTGCATGTGACTCAAGTCCATTTAGGACTGGGAAAGAAACGCTAGCTCGCCTTACAAGAAACAAACTCTGCTTTTAAGAAAAGAGCACTCTTCTACTCTACTGTGTTTCCTATAGGGCCAGAACAGTGAACTTGCTCAGAACAAAAGAACTGTGCTTCCTACACACAGGGGCCGTATCTAGTTCAATTCTGTTTCGGAAACTGACAAGAAAAGTAGCTCCTCTTCAGTCCAATACTCTGTACATACAGGGAACAGACACGAGTGCTATTTGCACTGTGTATGGCAATGGGAGCGCAATAGTGACTCTTCTTACAAGAAAAAAACTCTTGCTCGTTGGACCAGAAACTGCACGGGATTCAATTCCATTTCTGACTGGGAAACAAACACTAGCTCGCCTTTCAATAAACACACTGTGCTTTTGAGAAAAGAGCACTCTTCTACTCTACTGTGTTTCCTATGGGGTCCAAACAGTGAGCTTGCTCAGAACAAAAGAACTGTGCTTTCTACACACATGGCCATATCTAGTTAAATTCTGCATAGGAACCTGACAAGAACAGTAGCTCCTCTTCAGTCCAATACACTGTACTAATTGGGAACCAATGCCAGTGCTATTTGCCCTGTGTATGACAATGGGAGCACAATAGTGACTTTCCTTACCAGAAAACAACTCTTGCTCCTAGGATCAGAAACTGCATGTGATTCAACTCCATTTATGAGGGGGAAACAAACGCTAGCTCACCTTACAAGAAACACACTCTGCTTTTGAGAAAAGAGCACTCTCCTACTCTACTGTGTTTCCTATGGGGTCCGAACAGTGAGCTTGCTCAGAAAAAAAGAACTGTGCTTCCTACACACACGTGCCATATCTAGTTCAACTCTGCTTAGGAAACTGACAAGAACAGTATCTCCTCTTCAGTCCAATACATTGTACTTGCTGGAAACAGACGCGTGTGCTATTTGCACTGTGTATGGCAAAGGGAGCGCAATAGTGACTTTCCTTACTAGAAAACAACTCTTGCTGGTAGGACCAAAAACTGCATGTGATTCAACTCCATTTAGGACTGGGAAACAAACGCTAGCTCGCCTTACAAGAAACACACTCTGCTTTTGAGAAAAGAGCACTCTTCTAATCTACTGTGTTTCCTATAGGGCCAGAACAGAGAGCTTGCTCAGAACAAAAGAACTGTGCTTCCTACATACAGGGACATATCTAGTTCAATTTTGCTTAGGAAACTGACAAGAACAATAGATCCTTTTCAGTCCAATACACTGTACATGCTGGGAACAGACGCTAGTGCTATTTGCCCTGTGTATGACAATGGGAGCGCAATAGAGACTCTTATTACCAGAAAACAAATCTTGCTCGTAGGACCAGACTGCATGTGATTCAACTCCATTTAGGACTGGGAAACAAACGCTAGCTCGCCTTACAAGAAACAATCTCTGCTTTTGGAAAAGAGCACTCTCCTACTCTACTGTGTTTCCTATGGGGTCTGAACAGTGAGCTTGCTCAGAAAAAAAGAACTGTGCTTCCTACACACACGTGTCATATCTAGTTCAACACTGCTTAGGAAACTGACAAGAACAGTAGCTCCTCTTCAGTCCAATACACTGTAATTTCTGGGAACAGACGCGAGTGCTTTTTGCACTGTGTATGGCAATTGGAGCACAAAAGTGACTTTCTTTACCAGAAATAATCTCTTGCTCATAGGACCAAAAACTGCATGTGATTCAACTCCATTTAGATCTGGGTAATAAATGCTAGCTCGCCTTACAAGAAACACACTCTGCTTTTGAGAAAAGAGCACTCTTCTACTCTACTGTGTTTCCTATAGGGCCAGAACAGTAAGTTTGCACAACACAAAAGAAGTGTGCTTCCTACACACACGGCCATATCTAGTTCAATTTAGCTTAGGAAACTGACAAGAACAGTATACCCTCTTCAGTCAAATACACTGCACATGCTGGGAACAGACACCAGAGCTATTTGCCCTGTGTATGACAATGGGAGCGCAATACTTACTCTTCTTTCCAGAAAACAACTCTTGCTCGTAGGACCAGAAACTGCATGTGACTCAACTCCATTTAGTACTGGGAAAGAAACACAAGCTCGCCTTACAAGAAACACACTCTGCTTTTGAGAAAAGACCACTCTTCTACTCTACTGTGTTTCCTATAGGGCCAGAACAGTGAACTTACTCAGAACAAAAGAACTGTGCTTCCTACACACAGGGGCCATATCTAGTATAACTCTGCTTAGGAAACTGACAAGAACAGTAGCTCCTCTTCAGTCCAATTCTCTGTACATTCAGGGAACAGACGCCAGTGCTATATGCACTGTGTATGGCAATGGGAGCGCAATAGTGACTCTTAGTACCAGAAAAAAACTCTTGCTCATAGGACCAGAAACTGCACGGGATTCAATTCCATTTAGGACTGGGAAACAAACGCTAGCTCACCTTACAAGAAACACACTCTGCTTTTGAGAAAAGAGCACTCTTCTACTCTACTGTGTTTCCTATGGGGTCCGAACAGTGAGCTTGCTCAGAACAAAAGAACTGTGTTTCCTACACACACGGGCTGTATCTAGTTCAACTCTGCTTAGGAAACTGACAAGAACAGTAGCTCCTCTTAAGACTAATACACTGTCCTTGCTGGGAACAGACGCGAGTGCTATTTGCACTATGTATGGCAATGGGAGAGCAATAATGACTTTACTTACCAGAAAACAACTCTTGCTCGTAGGACCAAAAACTGCATGTGATTCAACTCCATTTAGGACTGGGAAACAAACGCTAGCTCGCCTTACAAGAAACACACTCTGCTTTTGAGAAAAGAGCACTCTTCTACTCTACTGTGTTTCCTATGGGGTCCAAACAGTGAGCTTGCTCAGAACAAAAGAACTGTGCTTCCTACACACACGGGCCATATCTAGTTCAACTCTGCTTAGGAAACTGACAAGAACAGTAGCTCCTCTTCAGTCCAATACACTGTACTTGCTGGAAAGAGACACGAGTGCTATTTGCACTGTGTATGGCAAAGGGAGCACAATAGTGACTTTCCTTACCAGAAAACAACTCTTGCTGGTAGGAACAAAAACTGCATGTGATTCAACTCCATTTTGGACTGGAAAACAAACGCTAGCTCGCCTTACAAGAAACACACTCTGCTTTTGAGAAAAGAGCACTCTTCTACTCTACTGTGTTTCCTATAGGGCCAGAACATAGAGCTTGCTCAGAACAAAAGAACTGTGCTTCCTACATACACGGCCATATCTACTTCAATTCTGCTTAGGAAACTGACAAGAACAATAGCTCCTCTTCAGACTAATACACTGTACATGCTGGGAACAGACGCGAGTGCTATTTGTACTGTGTATGGCAATGGGAGCCCAATAGTGACTCTTCTTACCAGAAAACTACTCTTGCTCGTAGGACCAAAAACTGCATGTGACTCAACTCCATTTAGGACTGGGAAACAAACGTTAGCTAGCCTTACAAGAAACACACTCTGCTTTTGAGAAAAGAGCACTCATCTACTCTACTGTGTTTCCTATAGGGCCAGAACAGTGAGCTTGCTCAGAACAAAAGACCTGTGCTTCCTACACACACGGGCCCTATCTGGTTCAACTCTGCTTAGGAAACTGACAAGAACAGTAGCTCCTTTTCAGTCCAATTCTCTGTACATTCAGGGAACAGACGCCAGTGCTATATGCACTGTGTATGGCAATGGGAGCGCAATAGTGACTCTTAGTACCAGAAAAAAACTCTTGCTCATAGGACCAGAAACTGCACGGGATTCAATTCCATTTAGGACTGGGAAACAAACGCTAGCTCACCTTACAAGAAACACACTCTGCTTTTGAGAAAAGAGCACTCTTCTACTCTACTGTGTTTCCTATGGGGTCCGAACAGTGAGCTTGCTCAGAACAAAAGAACTGTGTTTCCTACACACACGGGCTGTATCTAGTTCAACTCTGCTTAGGAAACTGACAAGAACAGTAGCTCCTCTTAAGACTAATACACTGTCCTTGCTGGGAACAGACGCGAGTGCTATTTGCACTATGTATGGCAATGGGAGAGCAATAATGACTTTACTTACCAGAAAACAACTCTTGCTCGTAGGACCAAAAACTGCATGTGATTCAACTCCATTTAGGACTGGGAAACAAACGCTAGCTCGCCTTACAAGAAACACACTCTGCTTTTGAGAAAAGAGCACTCTTCTACTCTACTGTGTTTCCTATGGGGTCCAAACAGTGAGCTTGCTCAGAACAAAAGAACTGTGCTTCCTACACACACGGGCCATATCTAGTTCAACTCTGCTTAGGAAACTGACAAGAACAGTAGCTCCTCTTCAGTCCAATACACTGTACTTGCTGGAAAGAGACACGAGTGCTATTTGCACTGTGTATGGCAAAGGGAGCACAATAGTGACTTTCCTTACCAGAAAACAACTCTTGCTGGTAGGACCAAAAACTGCATGTGATTCAACTCCATTTTGGACTGGAAAACAAACGCTAGCTCGCCTTACAAGAAACACACTCTGCTTTTGAGAAAAGAGCACTCTTCTACTCTACTGTGTTTCCTATAGGGCCAGAACATAGAGCTTGCTCAGAACAAAAGAACTGTGCTTCCTACATACACGGCCATATCTACTTCAATTCTGCTTAGGAAACTGACAAGAACAATAGCTCCTCTTCAGACTAATACACTGTACATGCTGGGAACAGACGCGAGTGCTATTTGTACTGTGTATGGCAATGGGAGCCCAATAGTGACTCTTCTTACCAGAAAACTACTCTTGCTCGTAGGACCAGAAACTGCATGTGATTCAAATCCATTTAGGACTGGGAAACAAATGCTAGCTCGCCTTACAAGAAACACACATCTGCTTTTGAGAAAAGAGCACTCTTCTACTCTATATTGTTTCCTATGGAGTCCGAACAGTGAGCTTGCTCAGAACAAAAGAACTGTGCTTCCTACACACACGGCCATATCTAGTTCAATTCTGCTTAGGAACCTGACAAGAACAGTAGATTCTCTTCAGTCCAATACACTGTACATGCTGAGAACCGACGCCAGTGCTATTTGCTCTGTGTATGACAATGGGAGCGCAATATTGACTCTTCTTACCAGAAAACCACGCTTGCTCGTAGGACCACAAACTGCATGTGATACAACTCCATTTAGGACTACAAAACAAACGCTAGCTCGCCTTACAAGAAACACACTCTGTTTTTGAGAAAAGAGCACTCATCTACTCTACTGCGTTTCCTATGGTGTCCAAACAGTGAGCTTGCTCAGAACAAAAGATCTGTGCTTCCTACACACATGGACCATATCTAGTTCAACTCTGCTTAGGAAACTGAGAAGAACAGTAGCTCCACTTCAGTCCAATACACTGTATTTGCTGGGAACAGATGCGAGTGCTATTTGCACTGTGTATGGCATTTGGGGCGCAATAGTGACTCTTCTTACCAGAAAACAACTCTTGATGGTAGGACCAAAAACTGCATGTGACTCAATTCCATTTAGGACTGAAAATCAAACGCGAGCTCGCCTTACAAGAAACACACTCTGCTTTAGAGAAAAGAGCACTCTTCTCCTCTACTCTGTTTCCTACAGGGCCAGAACAGTGAGCTTGCTCAGAACATTATAACTGTGCTTCCTACAAACACGGGCCATATCTAGTTCAACTCTGCTTAAGAAACTGACAAGAACAGTAGCTCCTCTTCAGTCTGATACACTGTACTTGCTGGGAACAGATGCGAGTGCTATTTGCACTGTGTATGGCAATGGGAGCACAATAGTGACTTTCCTTAACAGAAAACAACTCTTGCTCGTAGGACCAGAAACTGCATGTGATTCAACTCTATTTAGGACTGGGAAACAAACGCTAGCTTGCCGTCCAAGAAACACACTCTGCTTTTGAGAAAAGAGCACTCTTCTACTCTATTGTGTTTCCTATGGGGTCCGAACAGTCAGCTTGCTCTGAACAAAAGAACTGTGCTTCCTACACACACGGCCATACCTAGCTCAATTCTGCTTAGGAAACTGACAAAAACAGTAGCTCCTCTTCAGTCCGATACACTGTACTTGCTGGAAACAGACGCGAGTGCTATTTGCACTGTGTATGGCAATGGGAGCGCAATAGTGACTTTCCTTACTAGAAAACAATTCTTGCTCGTAGGACCAGAAACTGCATGTAATTCAACTCCATTTAGGACTGGGCAACAAATGCTAGCTCGCCTCACATGAAACACACCCTGCTTTTGAGAAAAGAGAACTCTTCTACTCTACTGTGTTTCCTATGGGGACCGAACAGTGAGCTTGCTCAGAACAAAAGAAATGTGCTTCCTACACACGCGGCCATATCTAGTTCAACACTGCTTAGGAAACTGACAAGAACAGTAGATCCTCTTCAGTCCAATACTCTGTACATGCTGGGACAGACGCCAGTGCTATATGCACTGTGTATGGCAGTGGGAGCGCAATAGTGACTCTTATTACCAGAAAAAAACTCTTGCTCATAGGACCAGAAACTGCATGTGATTCAACTACATTTAGGACTGGAAAACAAACGCTAGTTTGCCGTAGAAGAAACACACATTGCTTTTGAGAAAAGAGCACTCTTCTACTCTACTGTGTTTCCTATAGGGTCCGAACAGTGAGCTTGCTCTGAACAAAAGAACTGTGCTTCCTACACACACGGCCATATCTAGTTCAATTCTGCTTAGGAACCTGACAAGAACAGTAGATCCTCTTCAGTCCAATACACCGTAGTTGCTGGGAACAGACGCCAGTGCTATCTGTTCTGTGTATGGCAATGGCAGCACAATAGTGACTATTTTTACCATAAAACAACTCTTGCTTGTAGGATTAGAAACTGCATGTGATTCAACTCCATTTAGGCCTGGGCAACAAATGCTAGCTCACATCACATGAAACACACAATGCTTTTGAGAAAAGATAACTCTTCCACTCTACTGTGTTTCCTATGGGGACCGAACAGTGAGCTTGCTCAGAACAAAATAACTGTGATTCCTACACAAACGGCCATATCTAGTTCAACACTGCTGAGGAAACTGACAATAACAGTAGATCCTCTTCAGTCCAATACACTGTACTTGCTGGGAACAGACGCGAGTGGTATTTGCACTGTGTAGGGCAATTGGAGCACAATAGTGACTTTCCTTACCAGAAAACAACTCTTGCTCGTAGGACCAGAAACTGCATGTGATTCAACTCCATTTCAGACTGGGAAAGAAACTCTATCTCGCCTTACAAGAAACACACTCTGCTTTTGAGAAAAGAGCACTCTTCTACTCTAATGTGTTTCCTATAGGGCCAGAACAATGAGCTTACTCAGAACAAAAGAACTGTGCTTCCTACACACACGGGCCATATCTAGTTCAACTCTGCTTAGGAAACTGAGAAGAACAGTAGCTCCTTTTCAGTCCAATACACTGTACTTACTGGGAACAGACGGAGGGCTATTTGCACTGTGTATGGCAATGGGAGCACAATAGTGACTTTCCTTACCAGAAAACAACTCTTGCTCGTAGGAACACAAACTGCATTGGATTCAACTCCATTTAGGACTGGGAAACAAACGCTAGCTCGCCATACAAGAAACACACTCTGTTTTTGAGAAAAGAGCACTCTTCTACTCTACTGTGTTTCCTATGGGGTCCGAAAAGTGAGCTTGCTCAGAACAAAAGAACTGTGCTTCCTACACACAGGGGCCATATCTAGTTCAACTCTGCTTAGGAAACTGAGAAGAGCAGTCTCTCCTCTTCAGTCCAATACACTGTACTTGCTGGGAAGACAAGGGAGTGCTATTTGTACTGTGTATGGCAATGGGAGCCCAATAGTGACTTTCCTTACCAGAAAACAACTCTTGCTCGTAGGACCAGAAACTGCATGTGATTCAACTCCATTTAGAACTGGGAAACAAACGCTAGCTCGCTTTACAAGAAACACACTATGCTTTAGAAAAAAGAGCACTCTTCTACTCTACTGTGTTTCCTATGAGGTTCGAACAGTGAGCTTGCTCAGAACAAAAGAACTGTGCTTCCTACACACTCGGACCATATGTAGTTCAACTCTGCTTAGGAAACTGACAAGAACAGTAGTTCCTATTCTGTCCAATACACTGTACTTGCTGGGTACAGACGCGAGTGCTATTTGCACTGTGTATGGTAATGGGAGCACAATATTCACTTTCCTTACCAGAAAACAACTCTTGCTCGTAGCACCACAAACTGCATGTGATTCAACTCCATTTAGGACTAGGAAACAAACGCTAGCTCGCCTTACAAGAAACACACTCTGCTTCTGAGAAAAGAGCACTCTTCTACTCTACTGTGTTTCCTATAGGGCCAGAACAGTGAGCTTGCTCAGAAAAAAGAACTGTGCTTCCTACATACACGGGCCATATCTAGTTCAATTCTGCTTTGGAAACTGACAAGAACAGTGGAACCTCTTCAGTCCAATACACTGTACATGCTGGGAACAGACGCCAGTTCTATTTGCACTGTATATGGCAATGGGAGCACAATAGTGACTTTCCTTACCAGAAATAAACTCTTGCTCGTAGGACCAGAAACTGCATGTGATTCAACTCCATTTAGGACTGGGAAACAAACGCTACCTTGCCGTACAAGAAACACACTCTGCTTTTGAGAAAAGAGCACTCTTCTACTCTACTGTGTTTCCTATAGGGTCCGAACGGTTAGCTTGCTCTGAACAAAAGAACTGTGCTTCCTACACACATAGCCATATCTAGTTCAATTCTGCTTAGGAACCTGACAAGAACAGTAGATCCTCTTCAGTCCAATACACCGAACTTGCTGGGAACAGACGCCAGTGCTATTTGTCCTGTGTATGGCAATGGCAGCGCAATAGTGACTATTTTTACCATAAAACAACTCTTGCTTGTAGGATTAGAAACTGCATGTGATTCAACTCCATTTAGGACTGGGAAACAAACGCTAGCTCGCCTTTCAAGAAACACACTCTGCTTTTGAGAAAAGAGCACTCTTCTACTCTACTGTGTCTCCTATAGGGCCAGAACAGAGAGCTTGCTCAGAACAAAAAAACTGTGCTTCCTACATACAGGGCCATATCTAGTTCAATTCTGCTTAGGAAACTGACAAGAACAATAGATCCTTTTCAGTCCAATACACTGTACATGCTGGGAACAGACGCGAGTGCTATTTGCCCTGTGTATGACAATGGGAACGCAATAGTGACTCTTCATACCAGAAAACAACTCTTGCTCGTAGGACCAGAAACAGCATGTGATTCAACTCCATTTAGGACTGGGCAACAAATGCTAGCTCGCATCACATGAAACACACCATGCTTTTGAGAAAAGAGAACTCTTCTACTCTACTGTGTTTCCTATGGGGACCGAACAGTGAGCTTGCTCAGAACAAAAGAACTGTGATTCCTACACAAACGGCTATATCTAGTTCAACACTGCTTAGGAAACTGACAAGAACAGTAGATCCTCTTCAGTCCAATACACTGTACTTGCTGGGAACAGACGTGAGTGCTATTTGCACTGTGTAGGGCAATTGGAGCAAAATAGTGATTTTCCTTACCAGAAAACAACTCTTGCTCGTAGGACCAGAAACTGCATGTGATTCAACTCCATTTCAGACTGGGAAAGAAACGCTAGCTCGCCTAACAAGAAACACACTCTGCTTTAGAGAAAAGAGCAGTTTCTACTCTACTGTGTTTCCTATGGGGTCCAAACAGTGAGCTTGCTCAGAACAAAAGAACTGTGCTTCCTACACACAGGAACCATATGTAGTTCAACTCTGCTTAGGAAACTGACAAGAACAGTAGCTCCTCTTCAGTCCGATACACTTTACTTGCTGAGAACAGACGCGAGTGCTATTTGCACTGTGTATGGCAATGGGGCACAATAGTGACTCGTCTTACCAGAAAACAACTCTTGCTCGTAGGACCAGAAACTGCATGTGATTCAACTCCATTTAGGTCTGGGAAACAAATGCTAGCTCGCCTTACAAGAAACACACTCTGCTTTTGATAAAAGAGCACTCTTTTCTCTACTGTGTTTCCTATGGGGTCCAAAGATTGAGCTTGCTCAGAACAAAAGAACTGTGCTTCCTACACACATGGACCATATCTAGTTGAACTCTGCTTAGGAAACTGACAAGAACAGTAGCTCCTATTCAGTCCAATACACTGTACTTGCTGGGAACAGACGCGAGTGCTATTTGCACTGTGTACGGCATTTGGAGCGCATTAGTGACTCTTCCTACCATAAAAAAACTCTTGCTCGTAGGACCAAAAACTGCATGTGATTCAACTCCATTTAGGACTGGGAAACAAACGCGAGCTCGCCTTACAAAAAAAACACTCTGCTTTAGATAAAAGAGCACTCTTCTACTCTACTGTGTTTCCTATAGGGCCAGAACAGTGAGCTTGCTCAGAACATAAGAACTGTGCTTCCTACACACACGGGACATATCTAGTTCAACTCTGCTTAGGAAACTGACAAGAACAGTAGCTCCTCTTCAGACCGATACACTGTACTTGCTGAGAACAAACGCGAGTGCTATTTGCACTGTGTATGGCAATTGGAGCACAATAGTGACTCGTCTTACCAGAAAACAACTCTTCCTCGTAGGACAAAAAACTGCATGTGACTCAACTCCATTTAGGACTGGGAAACAAACTCTATCTCGACTTACAAGAAACACACTCTGCTTTTGAGAAAAGAGCACACTTCTACTCTTCTGTGTTTCCTATAGGGCCAGAACAGTGAGCTTGCTCAGAACTAAAGAACTGTGCTTCCTACACACAGGGGCCATATCTAGTTCAAGTCTGCTTAGGAACCTGACAAGAACAGTAGATCCTCTTCTATCCAATACACTGTACTTGCTGCAAACAGACAGAAGTGCTATTTGCACTGTGTATGGCAATGGGAGCACAATAGTGACTTTCCTTACCAGAAAACAACTCTTGCTCATAGGACCAGAAACTGCATGTGATTCAACTCCATTTAGGTCTGGGAAACAAATGCTAGGTCGCCTTACAAGAAACACACTCTGCTATTGATAAAAGAGCACTCTTTTACTCTACTGTGTTTCCTATGGGGTCCAAAGAGTGAGCTTGCTCAGAACAAAAGAACTGTGCTTCCTACACACATGGACCATATCTAGTTGAACTCTGCTTTAGGAAACTGACAAGAACAGTAGCTCCTATTCAATCCAATACACTGTACTTGCTGGGAACAGACGCGAGTGCTATTTGCACTGTGTATGGCATGTGGAGCGCAATAGTGACTCTTCTTATCATAAAACAACTCTTGCTCGTAGGACCAAAAACTGCATGTGATTCAACTCCATTTAGGACTGGGAAACAAACGCGAGCTCGCCTTACAAAAAAAAACACTCTGCTTCAGATAAAAGAGCCCTCTTCTACTCTACTGTGTTTCCTACAGGGCCAGAACAGTGAGCTTGCTCAGAACATAAGAACTGTGCTTCCTACACACACGGGACATATCTAGTTCAACTCTGCTTAGGAAACTGACAAGAACAGTAGCTCCTCTTCAGTCCGATACACTGTACTTGCTGAGAACAGATGCGAGTGCTATTTGCACTGTGTATGGCAATTGGAGCACAATAGTGACTCGTCTTACCAGAAAACAACTCTTGCTCGTAGGACAAAAAACTGCATATGACTCAACTCCATTTAGGACTGGGAAACAAACTCTATCTCGACTTACAAGAAACACACTCTGCTTTTGAGAAAAGAGCACTCTTCTACTCTTCTGTGTTTCCTATAGGGTCAGAACAGTGAGCTTGCTCACAACAAAAGAACTGTGCTTCCTACACACAGGGGCCATATCTAGTTCAACTCTGCTTAGGAAACTGAGAAGATCAGTCTCTCCTCTTCAGTCCAATACACTGTACTTGCTTGGAAGACAAGGGAGTGCTATTTGCACTGTGTATGGCAATGGGAGCGCAATAGTGACTTTCCTTACCAGAAAACAACTCTTGCTCGTAGCACCACAAACTGCATGTGATTCAACTCCATTTAGGACTAGGAAACAAACGCTAGCTCGCCTTAAAAGAAACACACTCTGCTTTTGAGAAAAGAGCACACTTCTACTCTACTGCGTTTCCTATGGGGTCCAAACAGTGAGCTTGCTCAGAACAAAAGAACTGTGCTTCCTACACAAATGGACCATATATAGTTCAACTCTGCTTAGGAAACTGACAAGAACAGTAGCTCCTATTCAATCCAATACACTGTACTTTCTGGGAACAGACGCGAGTGCTATTTGCACTGTGTATGGCACTTGGAGCGCAATAGTGACTCTTCTTACCAGAAAACAACTCTTGTTCATAGGAACAAAAACTGCATGTGACTCAACTCCATTTAGGACCGGGAATCAAACGCGAGCTCGCCTTACAAGAAACACACTCTGCTTTAGAGAAAAGAACACTCTTCTACTCTGCTGTGTTTCCTACAGGGCCAGAACAGTGAGCTAGCTCAGAACATAATAACTGTGCTTCCTACATACACGGGCCATGTCTAGTTCCACTCTGCTTAGGAAACTGACAAGAACAGTAGCTCCTCTTCAGTCTGATACACTGTACTTGCTGAGAAAAGACCCGAGTGCTATTTGCACTGTGTATGGCAATTGGAGCACAATAGTGACTCGTCTTACCAGAAAACAACTCTTGCTCGTAGGACAAAAAACTGCATGTGACTCAACTCCATTTAGGACTGGGAAACAAACTTTAGCTCGCCTTACAAGAAACACACTCTGCTTTTGAGAAAAGAGTACTCTTCTACTCTACTGTGTTTCCTATAGGGCCAGAACAGTGAGCTTGCTCAGAACAAAAGAACTGTGCTTCCTACACACACGGGCCATATCTAGTTCAATTCTGCTTAGGAAACTGACAAGAACAGTGGAACCTCTTCAGTCCAATACACTGTACATGCTGGGAACAGACGCCAGTGCTATTTGCACTGTATATGGCAATGGGAGCACAATAGTGACTTTCCTTACCAGAAATAAACTCTTGCTCGTAGGACCAGAAACTGCATGTGATTCAACTCCATTTAGGACTGGGAAACAAACGCGAGCTTGCCGTACAAGAAACACACTCTGCTTTTGAGAAAAGAGCACTCTTCTACTCTACTGTGTTTCCTATAGGGCCAGAACAGTGAGCTTGCTCAGAACATAAGAACTGTGCTTCCTACACACACGGGACATATCTAGCTCAACTCTGCTTAGGAAACTGACAAGAACAGTAGCTCCTCTTCAGTCCGATACACTGTACTTGCTGAGAACAGACGCGAGTGCTATTTGCACTGTGTATGGCAATTGGAGCACAATAGTGACTCGTCTTACTAGAAAACAACTCTTGCTCGTAGGACAAAAAACTGCATGTGACTCAACTCCATTTAGGACTGGGAAACAAACTCTATCTCGACTTACAAGAAACACACTCTGCTTTTGAGAAAAGAGCACTCTTCTACTCTTCTGTGTTTCCTATAGGGCCAGAACAGTGAGCTTGCACACAACAAAAGAACTGTGCTTCCTACACACAGGGGCCATATCTAGTTCAACTCTGCTTAGGAAACTGAGAAGAGCAGTCTCTCCTCTTCAGTCCAATACACTGTCTTGCTGGGAAGACAAGGGAGTGCTATTTGCACGGTGTATGGCAATGGGAGCGCAATAGTGACTTTCCTTACCAGAAAACAACTGTTGCTCGTAGCACCACAAACTGCATGTGATTCAACTCCATTTAGGACTAGGAAACAAACGCTAGCTCGCCTTACAAGAAACACACTCTGCTTCTGAGAAAAGAGCACACTTCTACTCTACTGTGTTTCCTATGGGGACCGAACAGTGAGCTTGCTCAGAACAAAAGAACTGTGCTTCCTACACACACGGCCATATCTAGTTCAATTCTGCTTAGGAACCTGACAAGAACAGTAGATCCTCTTCAGTCCAATACACTGTACTTGCTGGGAACAGACGCCAGTGCTATTTGTCGTGGGTATGGGAATGGCAGCGCAATAGTGACTATTTTTACCATAAAACAACTCTTGCTTGTAGGATTAGAAACTGCATGTGATTCAACTCCGTTTAAGACTGGGAAACAAACGCTAGCTCGCCTTTCAAGAAACACACTCTGCTTTTGAGAAAAGAGCACTCTTCTACTCTACTGTGTTTCCTATAGGGCCAGAACAGAGAGCTTGCTCAGAACAAAAAAACTGTGCTTCCTACATACAGGGCCATATCTAGTTCAATTCTGCTTAGGATACTGACAAGAACAATAGATCCTTTTCAGTCCAATACACTGTACATGCTGGGAACAGACGCGAGTGCTATTTGCCCTGTGTATGACAATGGGAGCGCAATAGTGACTCTTCATACCAGAAAACAACTCTTGCTCGTAGGACCAGAAACAGCATGTGATTCAACTCCATTTAGGACTGGGCAACAAATGCTAGCTCGCATCACATGAAACACACCCTGCTTTTGAGAAAAGAGAACTCTTCTACTCTACTGTGTTTCCTAGGGGGACCGAACAGTGAGCTTGCTCAGAACAAAAGAACTGTGATTCCTACACAAACGGCTATATCTAGTTCAACACTGCTTAGGAAACTGACAAGAACAGTAGATCCTCTTCAGTCCAACACACTGTACTTGCTGGGAACAGACGCGAGTGCTATTTGCACTGTGTAGGGCAATTGGAGCACAATAGTGACTTTCCTTACCAGAAAACAACTCTTGCTCTTAGAACCACAAACTGCATGTGATTCAACTCCATTTAGGACTGGGAAACAAACGCTAGCTCGCCATACAAGAAACACACTCTGCTTTTGAGAAAAGAGCACTCTTCTACTCTACTGTGTTTCCTATGTGGTCCGAACAGTGAGCTTGCTCAGAACAAAAAAACTGTGCTTCCTATACACAGGGCCATATCTAGTTCAAGTCTGCTTAGGAACCTGACAAGAACAGTAGATCCTCTTCTATCCAATACACTGTACTTGCTGCGAACAGACAGAAGTGCTATTTGCACTGTGTATGGCAATTGGAGCACAATAGTGACTCGTCTTACCAGAAAACAACTCTTCCTCGTAGGACAAAAAACTGCATGTGACTCAACTCCATTTAGGACTGGGAAACGAACGCTAGCTCGCCTTACAAGAAACACCCTCTGCTTTTGAGAAAAGAGCACTCTTCTACTCTACTGTGTTTCCTATGGGGTCCGAACAGTGAGCTTGCTCAGAACAAAAGAAGTGTGCTTCCTGCACACACGGCCATATGTAGTTCAATTCTGCTTAGGAACCTGACAAGAACAGTAGATCCTCTTCAGTCCAATACACTGTACCTGCTGGGAACAGACGCCAGGGCTATTTGTCCTGTGTATGACAATGGCTGTGCAATAGTGACTCTTCTTACCATAAAACAACTCTTGCACGTAGGACCAGAAACTATATGTGATTCAACTCCATTTAGGACTGGGAAACAAACGGTAGCTCGCCTTACAAGAAACACATTCTGCTTTAGAGAAAAGAGCACTCATCTACTCTACTGTGTATCCTATAGGGCCAGAACAGTGAGCTTGCTCAGAACAAAAGAACTGTGCTTCCTACACACACGGGCCATATCTAGTTCAACTCTGCTTAGGAAACTGACAAGAAGAGTAGATCCTCTTCAGTCCGATACACTGTACTTGCTGGGAACAGACGCGAGTGCTCTGCACTGTGTATGGCGATGGGAGCGCAATAGTGACTTTCCAACCAGAAAACAACTCTTGCTCGTAGGACCACAAACTGCATGTGATTCAACGCCATTTAGGACTGGGAAACAAACGTTCACGCGCCTTACAAGAAACACACTCTGCTTTAGAGAAAAGAACACTCTTCTACTCTACTGTGTTTCCTATGGGGTCCAAACAGTGAGCTTGCTCAGAACAAAAGAACTGTGCTTCCTACACACATGGACCATATGTAGTTCAACTCTGCTTAGGAAACTGACAAGAACAGTAGGTCCTATTCAGTCCAATACACTGTACTTGCTGGGAACAGACGCGAGTGCTATTTGTCCTGTGTATGGCAATGGGAGCGCAATAGTGACTTTCCTTAACAGAAAACAACTCTTGCTCGTAGGACCAGAAACTGCATGTGATTCAACGCCATTTAGGACTGGGAAACAAACGTTCACGCGCCTTACAAGAAACACACTCTGCTTTAGAGAAAAGAACACTCTTCTACTCTACTGTGTTTCCTATGGGGTCCAAACAGTGAGCTTGCTCCGAACAAAAGAACTGTGCTTCCTACACACATGGACCATATCTAGTTCAACTCTGCTTAGGAAACTGACAAGAACAGTAGGTCCTATTCAGTCCAATACACTGTACTTGCTGGGAACAGACGCGAGTGCTATTTGTCCTGTGTATGGCAATGGGAGCGCAATAGTGACTTTCCTTAACAGAAAACAACTCTTGCTCGTAGGACCAGAAACTGCATTTGATTCAACTCCATTTAGGACTGGGAAACAAACGCGAGCTCGCCTTACAAGAAACACACTCTGCTTTTGAGAAAAGAGCACTCTTCTACTCTACTGTGTTTCCTATGGGGTCTGAACAGTGAGCTTGCTCAAAACAAAAGAACTGTGCTTCCTGCACACACGGCCCCATCTAGTTCAATTCTGCTTAGGAACCTGACAAGAACAGTAGATCCTCTTCAGTCCAATACACTGTACTTGCTGGGAACAGACGCCAGGGCTATTTGTCCTGTGTATGACAATGGCTGCGCAATAGTGACTCTTCTTACCATAAAACAACTCTTGCACGTAGGACCAGAAACTGTATGTGATTCATCTCCATTTAGGACTGGGAAACAAACGGTAGCTCACCTTACAAGAAACACTTCTGCTTTAGAGAAAAGAGCACTCATCTACTCTACTGTGTTTCCTATAGGGCCAGAACAGTGAGCTTGCTCAGAACAAAAGAACTGTGCTTCCCACACACACGGGCCATATCTAGTTCAACTTTGCTTAGGAAACTGACAAGAACAGTAGCTCCTCTTCAGTCCGATACACTGTACTTGCTGGGAACCAACGCGAGTGCTATTTGCAGTGTGTATTGCAATGGGAGCTCAATAGTGACTTTCCTACCAGAAAACAACTCTCGCTCGTAGCACCAGAAACTGCATGTGATTCAACTCCATTTAGGACTGGGAAACAAATGCTCGCGCGCCTTACAAGAAACACACTCTGCTTTAGAGAAAAGAGCACTCTTCTACTCTACTGTGTTTCCTATGGGGTCCAAACAGTGAGCTTGCTCAGAACAAAAGAACTGTGCTTCCTACACACATGGACCATATCTAGTTCAACTCTGCTTAGGAAACTGACAAGAACAATAGCTCCTCTTCAGTCCAAAACACTGTACTTGCGGGCAAGAGACGCGAGTGCTATTTGCTCTGTGTATGGCAATTGGAGCACAATAGTGACTCGTCTTACCAGAAAACAACTCTTGCTCGTAGGACAAAAAACTGCATGTGACTCAACTCCATTTAGGTCTGGGAAACAAACACTAGCTCGCCTTACAAGAAATACACTCTGCTTTAGAGAAAAGAGCACTCTTCTACTCTACTGTGTTTCCTATGGGGTCCGAACAGTGAGCTTGCTCAGAACAAAAGAACTGTGCTTCCTACACACACAGCCACATCTAGTTCAATTCTGCTTAGGAACCAGACAAGAACAGTAGCTCCTCTTCAGTCCAATACACTGTACTGCTGGGAACAGACGCCAGTGCTATTTGTCCTGTGCATGGCAATGGCAGCACAATAGTGACTATTCTTATCATTAAACAACTCTTGCTCGTAGGACCAGAAACTGCATGTGATTCAACTCCATTTAGGACTGGGAAACAAACGCTAGCTCGCCTTACGAGAAACAAAATCTGCTTTTGAGAAATGAGCACTCTTCTACTCTACTGTGTTTCCTATGGGGTCCAAACAGTGAGCTTGCTCAGAACAAAGAACTGTGCTTCCTGCACACACGGCCATATCTAGTTCAATTCTGCTTAGGAACCTGACAAGAACAGTAGATCGTCTTCAGTCCAATACACTGTACCTGCTGGGAACAGACGCCAGGGCTATTTGTCCTGAATATGACAATGGCTGCGCAATAGTGACTCTTCTTACCATAAAACAACTCTTGCACGTAGGACCAGAAACTGTATGTGATTCATCTCCATTTAGGACTGGGAAACAAACGGTAGCTCGCCTTACAAGAAACACATTCTGCTTTAGAGAAAAGAGCACTCATCTACTCTACTGTGTTTCCTATAGGGCCAGAACAGTGAGCTAGCTCAGAACAAAAGAACTGTGCTTCCTACACACACGGGCCATATCTAGTTCAACTCTGCTTAGGAAACTGACAAGAACAGTAGCTCCTCTTCAGTCCCATACACTGTACTTGCTGGGAACCAACGCGAGTGCTATTTGCAGTGTGTATTGCAATGGGAGCGCAATAGTGACTTTCCTTAACAGAAAACAACTCTTGCTCGTAGGACCAGAAACTGCATGTGATTCAACTCCATTTAGGACTGGGAAACAAATGCTCGCGCGCCTTACAAGAAACACACTCTGCTTTAGAGAAAAGAGCACTCTTCTACTCTACTGTGTTTCCTATGGGGTCCAAACAGTGAGCTTGCTCAGAACAAAAGAACTGTGCTTCCTACACACACGGACCATATGTAGTTCAACTCTGCTTAGGAAACTGACAAGAACATTAGTTCCTATTCAGTCCAATACACTGTACTTGCTGGGAACAGACGCGAGTGCTATTTGTCCTGTGATGGCAATGGGAGCACAATAGTGACTCTTCTTACCAGAAAACAACTCTTGCTCATAGGAATAGAAACTGCATGTGATTCAACTCCTTTTAGGACTGGGAAACAAATGCTAGCTCGCCTTACAAGAAACACACTCTGCTTTTGAGAAAAAGAGCACTCTTCTACTCTACTGTGTTTCCTAGGGGGCCAAACAGTGAGCTTGCTCAGAACAAAAGAACTGTGCTTCCTACACACATGGACCATATCTAGTTCAACTCTGCTTAGGAAACTGACAAGAACAGTAGCTCCTATTCAGTCCAATACACTGTGCTTGCTGGGAACAGACGCGAGTGCTATTTGCACTGTGTATGGCATTTGGAGCGCAATAGTGACTCTTCTTACCAGGAAACAACTCTTGCTCGTAGGACCAAAAACTGCCTGTGACTCAACTCCATTTAGGACTGGGAAACAAACGGGAGCTCGCCTTACAAGAAACACACTCTGCTTTAGAGAAAAGAGCACTCTTCTTCTCTACTGTGTTTCCTATAGGGCTAGAACAGTGAGCTTGCTCAGAACATAATAACTGTGCTTCCTACACACACAGCCATATCTAGTTCAATTCTGCTTAGGAACCTGACAAGAACAGTAGCTCCTCTTCAGTCCAATACACTGTACTGCTGGGAACAGACGCCAGTGCTATTTGTCCTGTGTATGGCAATTGCAGCACAATACTGACTATTCTTACCATAAAACAACTCTTGCTCGTAGGACAGGAACTGCATGTGATTCCACTCCATTTAGGACTGGGAAACAAACGCCAGCTCGCCTTACAAGAAACACACTCTGCTTTAGAGAAAAGAGCACTCTTCTACTCTACTGTGTTTCCTATGAGGTCCAAACAGTGAGCTTGCTCAGAACATAAGAAATGTGCCTCCTACACACAAGTACTATATGTAGTTCAACTCTGCTTAGGAAACTGACAAGAACAGTAGCTCCTATTCAGTCCAATACACGGTGCTTGCTGGGAAAAGACGCGAGTGCTATTTGCCCTGTGTATGGCAAAGGGAGCGCAATAGTGACTTTCCTTACCAGAAAACAACTCTTGTTCGTAGGACCACAAACTGCATGTGACTCAACTCCATTTAGGACTAGGAAACAAACGCTAGCTCGCCTTACAAGAAACACACTCTGCTTTTGAGAAAAGAGCACTCTTCTACTCTACTGTGTTTCCTATAGGGCCAGAACAGTGAGCTTGCTCAGAAAAAAAGAACTGTGCTTTCTACACACACGGTCCTTATCTAGTTCAACTCTGCTTAGGAAACTGACAAGAACAGTAGCTCCTCTTCAGTTCGATACACTGTACTTGCTGGGAACAGTCGCGACTGCTATTTGCACTGTGTATGGCAATGGGAGAGCAATAGTGACTTTCCTTACCAGAAAACAACTCTTGCTCGTAGGACCAGAAACTGCATGTGATTCAACTCCATTTAGGACTGGGAAACAAACGCTAGCTCGCTTTACAAGAAACACACTCTGCTTTTGAGAAAAGAGCACTCTTCTACTCTACTGTGTTTCCTATAGGGCCAGAACAGTGAGCTTGCTCAGAACAAATGAACTGTGCTTCCTAGACACACGGGCCATATCTAGTTCAACTCTGCTTAGGAGACTGACAAGAACAGTAGCTCCTCTTCAGTCCTATACACTGTACTTGCTGGGAACAGACGCGAGTGCTATTTGCACTGTGTATGGCAATGACAGCGCAAGAGTGGCTTTCCTTACCAGAAAACAACTCTTGCTCGTAGGACCACACACTGCATGTGATTCAACGCCATTTAGGACTGGGAAACAAATGCTAGCTCGCCTTACAAGAAACACACTCTGCTTCTGAGAAAAGAGCACTCTTCTACTCTACTGTGTTTCCTATGGGGTCCAAACAGTGAGCTTGCTCAGAACAAAAGAACTGTGCTTCCTACACACACGGCCATATCTAGGTCAACTCTGCTTTGAAACTGAAAAGAACAGTAGCTCCTCTTCAGTCCAATACACTGTACTTGAGGGGAAGAGACGAGAGTGCTATTTGCACTGTGTATGGCAATTGGAGAACAATAGTGACTCGTCTTACCAGAAAACAACTCTTGCTCGTAGGACAAAAAACAGCATGTGACTCATCTCCATTTAGGTCTGGGAAACAAACGCTAGATCGCCTTACAAGAAACACACTCTGCTTTAGAGAAAAGAGCACTCTTCTACTCTACTGTTTTTCCTATGGGTCCGAACAGTGAGCTTTCTCAGAACAAAAGAACTGTGCTTCCTACACACACAGCCATATCTAGTTCAATTTTGCTTAGGAACCTGACAAGAACAGTAGCTCCTCTTCAGTCCAATACACTGTACTGCTGGGAACAGACGCCAGTGCTATTTGTCCTGTGTATGGCAATGGCAGCACAATAGTGACTATTCTTATCATTAAACAACTCTTGCTCGTAGGACCAGAAACTGCATGTGATTCAACTCCGTTTAGGACTGGGAAACAAACTCTAGCTCGCCTTACAAGAAACAAAATCTGCTTTAGAGAAAAGAGCACTATTCTACTCTACTGTGTTTCCTATAGGGCCAGAACAGTGAGCTGCTCAGAACAAAAGAACTGTGCTTCCTACACACGGGCCATATCTAGTTCAACTCTGCTTAGGAAACTGACAAGAACAGTAGCTCCTCTTCAGTCCGATACACTGTACTTGCTGGGAACAGACGCGAGTGCTATTTGCACTGTTTATGGCAATGGGAGCGCAATAGTGTCTTTCTTTACCAGAAAACAACTCTTGCTCGTAGGACCAGAAACTGCATGTGATTCAACTCCGTTTAGGAATGGGAAACAAATGCTAGCTTGCCTTACATGAAACACTCTCTGCTTTTGAGAAAAGAGCACTCTTCTACTCTACTGTGTTTCCTATGGGGTCCAAACAGTGAGCTTGCTTAGAACAAAAGAACTGTGCTTCCTACACACGGGCCATATCTAGTTCAACTCTGCTTAGGAAACTGACAAGAATAGTAGCTCCTATTCAGTCCGATACACTGTACTTGGTGGGAACAGACGCGAGTCCTATTTGTACTGTGTGTGGCAATGGGAGCACAATAGTGACTTTCCTTACCAGAAAACAACTCTTGCTCGTAGGACCAAAAACTGCATGTGATTCAACTCCATTTAGGACTGGGAAACAAACGCTAGATCGCCTTACAAGAAACACACTCTGCTTTTGAGAAAAGAGCACTCTTCTACTCTACTGTGATTCCTATAGGGCCAAAACAGTGAGCTTGCTCAGAACAAAAGAAATGTGCTTCCTACACACACGGCCATATCTAGTTCAATTTTGCTTAGGAAACTAACAAGAATAGTGCATCCTCTTCAGTCCAATACACTGTACTTGCTGGGAGCAAACGCCAGTGCTATTTGCCCTGTGTATGATAATTGTAGCGCAATAGTGACTCTTCTTACCAGAAAACAACTCTTGCTCGTAGGACCAGAAACTGCATGTGATTCAACTCCATTTAGGACTGGGAAACCAAAGCTAGCTCGCCTTACAAGAAACACACTCTGCTTTTGAGAAAAGAGCACTCTTCTACTCTACTGTGTTTCCTATGTGGTCCGAACAGTGAGCTTGCTCAGAGCAAAAGAACTGTGCTTCCTACACACACGGGCCATATCTAGTTCAACTTTGCTTAGGAAACAAACAAGAACAGTAGGTCCTCTTCAGTCCAATACAAGATACTTGCTGTGAACAGACGCGAGTGCTATTTGCACTGGGTATGGCAATGGGAGCGCAATAGTGACTCTTCTTACCAGAAAGCATCTCTTGCTCGTAGGACCAGAAACTGCATGGGATTCAACTCGATTTCTTACTGGGAAACAAACACACTCTGCTTTTGAGTAAAGAGCACTCTTCTACTCTACTGTGTTTCCTATGGGATCTGAACAGTGAGCTTGCTAAGAAAAAAAGAATTGTGCTTCCTACACACACGGGCCATATCTATTTCTACTCTTTAGGAAACTGACAAGAACATAGCTCCTCTTCAGTCCAATACACTGTACTTGCTGGGAACAGACGCCAGTGCTATTTGCACTGTGTATGACAATGGGAGCACAATAGTGACTCTTCTTAGCAGAAAACAACTGTTGCTCGTAGGACCAGAAATTACATGTGATTCAACTCCATTTAGGACTGGGAAAAAAACGCTAGCTCGCCTTACAAGAAACAAACTCTGCTTTTGAGAAAAGAGCACTCTTCTACTCTACTGTGTTTCCTATGGGGTCCAAACAGAGAACTTGCTCAGAACAAAAGTACTGTGCTTCCTACACCCGGGCCATATCTAGTTCAACCCAGCTTAAGAAACTGACAAGAGAAGTAGCTCCTCTTCAGTCCAATACACTCTACTTGCTGGCAACACATGTGAGTGCTATTTGCACTGTGTATGGCAATGGGAGTGCAATAGTGACTTTCCTTACCAGAAAGGAACTCTTGCTTGTAGAACCAAAAAATGCATGTGATTCAACTCCATTTAGGAATGGGACACAAACGCTAGCTCGCCTTACAAGTAGCACACTCTGCTTTTGAGGAAGGAGCACTCTTCTACTCTACTGTGTTTCCTTTAGCACCAGAAGACTGAGCTTGCTCAGAACAAAAGAACTGTGCTTCCTACACACATGGGCCATATCTAGTTCAACTCTGCTTAGGAAACTAACAAGAACGGTAGCTCCTCTTCAGTCCAATACACTGTACTTGCTGGGAACAGACGCGAGTGCTATTTGCACTGGGTATGGCAATGGTAGCGCAATAGTGACTCTTCTTACCAGAAAGCATCTCTTGCTCGTAGGACCAGAAACTGCATGGGAGTCAACGCGATTTCTTACTGGGAAACAAACACACTCTGCTTTTGAGTAAAGAGCACTCTTCTACTCTACTGTGTTTCCTATGGGATCTGAACAGTGAGCTTGCTAAGAAAAAAAGAATTGTGCTTCCTACACACACGGGCCATATCTATTTCTACTCTTTAGGAAACTGACAAGAACATAGCTCCTCTTCAGTCCAATACACTGTACTTGCTGGGAACAGACGCCAGTGCTATTTGCACTGTGTATGACAATGGGAGCACAATAGTGACTCTTCTTACCAGAAAACAACTGTTGCTCGTAGGACCAGAAATTACATGTGATTCAACTCCATTTAGGACTGGGAAAAAAACGCTAGCTCGCCTTACAAGAAACAAACTCTGCTTTTGAGAAAAGAGCACTCTTCTACTCTACTGTGTTTCCTATGGGGTCCAAACAGAGAACTTGCTCAGAACAAAAGTACTGTGCTTCCTACACCCGGGCCATATCTAGTTCAACCCAGCTTAAGAAACTGACAAGAGAAGTAGCTCCTCTTCAGTCCAATACACTCTACTTGCTGGCAACACATGCGAGTGCTATTTGCACTGTGTATGGCAATGGGAGTGCAATAGTGACTTTCCTTACCAGAAAGGAACTCTTGCTTGTAGAACCAAAAAATGCATGTGATTCAACTCCATTTAGGAATGGGACACAAACGCTAGCTCGCCTTACAAGTAGCACACTCTGCTTTTGAGGAAGGAGCACTCTTCTACTCTACTGTGTTTCCTTTAGCACCAGAAGACTGAGCTTGCTCAGAACAAAAGAACTGTGCTTCCTACACACACGGGCCATATCTAGTTCAACTCTGCTTAGGAAACTAACAAGAACAGTAGCTCCTCTTCAGTCCAATACACTGTACTTGCTGGGAACAGACGCGAGTGCTATTTGCACTGGGTATGGCAATGGGAGCGCAATAGTGACTCTTCTTACCAGAAAGCATCTCTTGCTCATAGGACCAGAAACTGCATGGGATTCAACTCCATTTCTTACTGGGAAACAAACACACTCTGCTTTTGAGTAAAGAGCACTCTTCTACTCTACTGTGTTTCCTATGGGATCTGAACAGTGAGCTTGCTAAGAACAAAAGAATTGTGCTTCCTACACACACGGGCCATATCTATTTCTACTCTTTAGGAAACTGACAAGAACATAGCTCCCCTTCAGTCCAATACACTGTACTTGCTGGGAACTGACGCCAGTGCTATTTGCACTGTATATGACAATGGGAGCGCAATAGTGACTCTTCTTACCAGAAAACAACTGTTGCTCGTAGGACCAGAAATTACATGTGATTCAACTCCATTTAGGACTGGGAAAAAAACGCTAGCTCGCCTTACAAGAAACAAACTCTGCTTTTGAGAAAAGAGCACTCTTCTACTCTACTGCTTTTTCCTATGGGGTCCAAACAGAGAACTTGCTCAGAACAAAAGTACTGTGCTTCCTACACCCGGGCCATATCTAGTTCAACTCTGCTTAAGAAACTGACAAGAGAAGTAGCTCCTCTTCAGTCCAATACACTGTACTTGCTGGCAACACATGCGAGTGCTATTTGCACTGTGTATGGCAATGGGAGCGCAATAGTGACTTTCCTTACCAGAAAGGAACTCTTGCTTGTAGAACCAAAAAATGCATGTGATTCAACTCCATTTAGGACTGGGACACAAACGCTAGCTCGACTTACAAGTAACACACTCTGCTTTTGAGGAAGGAGCACTCTTCTACTCTACTGTGTTTCCTTTAGCACCAGAAGACTGAGCTTGCTCAGACCAAAAGAACTGTGCTTCCTACACACACGGCCATATCTAGTTCAATTCTGCTTAGGAAACTGACAAGAACAGTAGATCCTCTTCAGTCCAATACACTGTACTTGGTGGGAACAGACGCGAGTCCTATTTGTACTGTGTGTGGCAATGGGAGCACAATAGTGACTTTCCTTACCAGAAAACAACTCTTGCTCGTAGGACCAAAAACTGCATGTGATTCAACTCCATTTAGGACTGGGAAACAAACGCTAGATCGCTGTACAAGAAACACACTCTGCTTTTGAGAAAAGAGCACTCTTCTACTCTACTGTGATTCCTATAGGGCCAAAACAGTGAGCTTGCTCAGAACAAAAGAAGTGTGCTTCCTACACACACGGCCATATCTAGTTCAATTTTGCTTAGGAAACTAACAAGAATAGTAGATCCTCTTCAGTCCAATACACTGTACTTGCTGGGAGCAGACGCCAGTGCCATTTGCCCTGTGTATCATAATTGGAGCGCAATAGTGACTCTTCTTACCAGAAAACAACTCTTGCTCGTAGGACCAGAAACTGCATGTGATTCAACTGCATTTAGGACTGGGAAACCAAAGCTAGCTCGCCTTGCAGAAAACACACTTTGCTTTTGAGAAAAGAGCACTCTTCTACTCTACTGTGTTTCCTATGGGGTCTGAACAGTGAGCTTGCTCAGAACAAAAGAACTGTGCTTCCTACACACACGGCCATATCTAGTTCAACTCTGCTTAGGAAACTGACAAGAACAGTAGCTCCTCTTCACTCCAATACACTGTACTTGCTGGGAACAGACGCGAGTGCTATTTGCACTGTGTATGGCAATGGGAGTGCAATAGTGACTCTTCTTACCAGAAAACATCTCTTGCTCGTAGGACCAGAAACTGCATGGGATTCAACTCGATTTTTTAGTGGGAAACAAACACTACCTCGCCTTACAAGAAACACACTCTGCATTTGAAAAAAGAGCAGTCTTCTAATCTACTGTTTTTCCTATGGGATCTGAACAGTGAGCTTGCTAAGAACAAAAGAATTGTGGTTCCTACACACGGGCCATATCTAGTTCTACTCTGCTTAGGAAACTGACAAGAACATTAGCTCCTCTTCAGTCCAATACACTGTACTTGCTGGGAACAGACGCCAGTGCTATTTGCACTGTGTATGACAATGGGAGCGCAATAGTGACTCTTCTTACCAGAAAACAACTGTTGCTCGTAGGACCAGAAATTGCATGTGATTCAACTCCATTTAGGACTGGGAAAAAAACGCTAGCTCGCCTTACAAGAAACACACTCTGCTTTTGAGAAAAGAGCACTCTTCTACTCTACTGTGTTTCCTATAGGGCCAGAACAGTGAGCATGCAGAGAACAAAAGAACTGTGTTTCCTACACACACGGGCCATATCTAGTTCACCTCTGCTTAGGAAACTAATGAAAACAGTAGCTCCTCTTGAGTCCAACACACTGTACTTGATGGGAACAGACGCGAGTGCTATTTGCACTGTGTACGGCAATGGATGCACAATAGTGACTCTTCTCACCAGAAAACAACTCTTGCTCTTAGGACCTGAAACTGCATTTGATTCAATCCACTTAGGACTGGAATTCAAACGCTAGCTCGCCTTACAAGAAACACGCTCTGCTTTTGAGAATAGGGCACACATCTACTCTACTGTGTTTCCTATGGGATACAAACAGTGAGCTTGCTCAGAAAAAAAGAACTGTGCTTCCTACACACGGACCATATCTAGTTCAACTCTGCTTAGGAAACTGACAAGAACAGTAGCTCCTCTTCAGTCCAATACACTGTACTTGCTGGGAACAGACTCCAGTGCTATTTGCCCTGTGTATGACAATGGGAGCGCAATAGTGACTCTTCTTACCAGAAAACAACTCTTGCTCCTAGGATCAGAAACTGCATGTGATTCAACTCCATTTAGGACTGGGAAACAAACGCTAGCTCGCCTTACAAGAAACACACTCTGCTTTTGAGAAAAGAGCACTCTTCTACTCTACTGTGTTTCCTAAAATGCCAGAATAGTGAGCTTGCTCAGAACAGAAGAACTGTGCTTCCTACACACACGAGCCATATCTCGTTCAACTCTGCTTAGGAAACTGACAAGAACAGTAGCTCCTCTTCAGTCCAATACACTGTACTTGGTGGGAACAGACGCGAGTCCTATTTGTACTGTGTGTGGCAATGGGAGCCCAATAGTGACTTTCCTTACCAGAAAACAACTCTTGCTCGTAGGACCAAAAACTGCATGTGATTCAACTCCATTTAGGACTAGGAAACAAACGCTAGATCGCCTTACAAGAAACACACTCTGCTTTTGAGAAAAGAGCACTCTTCTACTCTACTGTGTTTCCTATGGGGTCCAAACAGAGAAATTGCTCAGAACAAAAGTACTGTGCTTCCTACACCCGGGCCATATCTAGTTCAACTCTGCTTAGGAAACTGACAAGAGAAATAGCTCCTCTTCAGTCCAATACACTGTACTTGCTGCCAACACATGTGAGTGCTATTTGCACTGTGTATGGCAATGGGAGCGCAATTGTGACTCTTCACACCACAAAACAACTTTTGCTCATAGGACCAGAAACTGCATGTGATTCAACTCCATTTAGGACTGGGAAACAAATGCTAGCTCACGTTACAAGAAACACACTCTGCTTTTGAGAAAAGAGCACTCTTCTACTCTACTGTGTTTCCTATGGGGTTCGAAAAGTGAGCTTGCTCAGAACAAAAGAACTGTGCTTCCTACACACACGGCCATATCTAGTTCAACTCTGCTTAGGAAACTAACAAGAACAGTAGATCCTCTTCAGTCCAATACACTGCACTTGCTGGGAGCAGACGCCAGTGCTATTTGCCCTGTGTATGATAATTGGAGGGCAATAGTGACTCTTCTTACCAGAAAACAACTCTTGGTCGTAGGACCAGAAACTGCATGTGATTCAACTCCATTTAGGCTGGGAAACCAAAGCTAGCTCGCCTTACAAGAACACACTCTGCTTTTGAGAAAAGAGCACTCTTCTACTCTACTGTGTTTCCTATGTGGTCCGAACAGTGAGCTTGCTCAGAACAAAAGAACTGTGCTTCCTACACACACCGGCCATATCTAGTTCAACTCTGCTTAGGAAACTAACAAGAACAGTAGCTCCTCTTCAGTCCAATACACTGTACTTGCTGGGAACAGACGCGAGTGCTATTTGCACTGGGTATGGCAATGGGAGCGCAATAGTGACTCTTCTTACCAGAAAGCATCTCTTGCTCATAGGACCAGAAACTGCATGGGAGTCAACTCCATTTCTTACTGGGAAACAAACACACTCTGCTTTTGAGTAAAGAGCACTCTTCTACTCTACTGTGTTTCCTATGGGATCTGAACAGTGAGCTTGCTAAGAACAAAAGAATTGTGCTTCCTACACACACGGGCCATATCTATTTCTACTCTTTAGGAAACTGACAAGAACATAGCTCCCCTTCAGTCCAATACACTGTACTTGCTGGGAACTGACGCCAGTGCTATTTGCACTGTGTATGACAATGGGAGCGCAATAGTGACTCTTCTTACCAGAAAACAACTGTTGCTCGTAGGACCAGAAATTACATGTGATTCAACTCCATTTAGGACTGGGAAAAAAACGCTAGCTCGCCTTACAAGAAACAAACTCTGCTTTTGAGAAAAGAGCACTCTTCTACTCTACTGCTTTTTCCTATGGGGTCCAAACAGAGAACTTGCTCAGAACAAAAGTACTGTGCTTCCTACACCCGGGCCATATCTAGTTCAACTCTGCTTAAGAAACTGACAAGAGAAGTAGCTCCTCTTCAGTCCAATACACTGTACTTGCTGGCAACACATGCGAGTGCTATTTGCACTGTGTATGGCAATGGGAGCGCAATAGTGACTTTCCTTACCAGAAAGGAACTCTTGCTTGTAGAACCAAAAAATGCATGTGATTCAACTCCATTTAGGACTGGGACACAAACGCTAGCTCGACTTACAAGTAACACACTCTGCTTTTGAGGAAGGAGCACTCTTCTACTCTACTGTGTTTCCTTTAGCACCAGAAGACTGAGCTTGCTCAGACCAAAAGAACTGTGCTTCCTACACACACGGCCATATCTAGTTCAATTCTGCTTAGGAAACTGACAAGAACAGTAGATCCTCTTCAGTCCAATACACTGTACTTGGTGGGAACAGACGCGAGTCCTATTTGTACTGTGTGTGGCAATGGGAGCACAATAGTGACTTTCCTTACCAGAAAACAACTCTTGCTCGTAGGACCAAAAACTGCATGTGATTCAACTCCATTTAGGACTGGGAAACAAACGCTAGATCGCTGTACAAGAAACACACTCTGCTTTTGAGAAAAGAGCACTCTTCTACTCTACTGTGATTCCTATAGGGCCAAAACAGTGAGCTTGCTCAGAACAAAAGAAGTGTGCTTCCTACACACACGGCCATATCTAGTTCAATTTTGCTTAGGAAACTAACAAGAATAGTAGATCCTCTTCAGTCCAATACACTGTACTTGCTGGGAGCAGACGCCAGTGCCATTTGCCCTGTGTATCATAATTGGAGCGCAATAGTGACTCTTCTTACCAGAAAACAACTCTTGCTCGTAGGACCAGAAACTGCATGTGATTCAACTGCATTTAGGACTGGGAAACCAAAGCTAGCTCGCCTTGCAGAAAACACACTTTGCTTTTGAGAAAAGAGCACTCTTCTACTCTACTGTGTTTCCTATGGGGTCTGAACAGTGAGCTTGCTCAGAACAAAAGAACTGTGCTTCCTACACACACGGCCATATCTAGTTCAACTCTGCTTAGGAAACTGACAAGAACAGTAGCTCCTCTTCACTCCAATACACTGTACTTGCTGGGAACAGACGCGAGTGCTATTTGCACTGTGTATGGCAATGGGAGTGCAATAGTGACTCTTCTTACCAGAAAACATCTCTTGCTCGTAGGACCAGAAACTGCATGGGATTCAACTCGATTTTTTAGTGGGAAACAAACACTACCTCGCCTTACAAGAAACACACTCTGCTTTTGAAAAAAGAGCAGTCTTCTAATCTACTGTTTTTCCTATGGGATCTGAACAGTGAGCTTGCTAAGAACAAAAGAATTGTGGTTCCTACACACACGGGCCATATCTAGTTCTACTCTGCTTAGGAAACTGACAAGAACATTAGCTCCTCTTCAGTCCAATACACTGTACTTGCTGGGAACAGACGCCAGTGCTATTTGCACTGTGTATGACAATGGGAGCGCAATAGTGACTCTTCTTACCAGAAAACAACTGTTGCTCGTAGGACCAGAAATTGCATGTGATTCAACTCCATTTAGGACTGGGAAAAAAACGCTAGCTCGCCTTACAAGAAACACACTCTGCTTTTGAGAAAAGAGCACTCTTCTACTCTACTGTGTTTCCTATAGGGCCAGAACAGTGAGCTTGCAGAGAACAAAAGAACTGTGTTTCCTACACACACGGGCCATATCTAGTTCACCTCTGCTTAGGAAACTAATGAAAACAGTAGCTCCTCTTGAGTCCAACACACTGTACTTGATGGGAACAGACGCGAGTGCTATTTGCACTGTGTACGGCAATGGATGCACAATAGTGACTCTTCTCACCAGAAAACAACTCTTGCTCTTAGGACCTGAAACTGCATTTGATTCAATCCACTTAGGACTGGAATTCAAACGCTAGCTCGCCTTACAAGAAACACGCTCTGCTTTTGAGAATAATGCACACATCTACTCTACTGTGTTTCCTATGAGATACAAACAGTGAGCTTGCTCAGAAAAAAAGAACTGTGCTTCCTACACACGGACCATATCTAGTTCAACTCTGCTTAGGAAACTGACAAGAACAGTAGCTCCTCTTCAGTCCAATACACTGTACTTGCTGGGAACAGACTCCAGTGCTATTTGCCCTGTGTATGACAATGGGAGCGCAATAGTGACTCTTCTTACCAGAAAACAACTCTTGCTCCTAGGATCAGAAACTGCATGTGATTCAACTCCATTTAGGACTGGGAAACAAACGCTAGCTCGCCTTACAAGAAACACACTCTGCTTTTGAGAAAAGAGCACTCTTCTACTCTACTGTGTTTCCTAAAATGCCAGAATAGTGAGCTTGCTCAGAACAGAAGAACTGTGCTTCCTACACACACGAGCCATATCTCGTTCAACTCTGCTTAGGAAACTGACAAGAACAGTAGCTCCTCTTCAGTCCAATACACTGTACTTGGTGGGAACAGACGCGAGTCCTATTTGTACTGTGTGTGGCAATGGGAGCCCAATAGTGACTTTCCTTACCAGAAAACAACTCTTGCTCGTAGGACCAAAAACTGCATGTGATTCAACTCCATTTAGGACTAGGAAACAAACGCTAGATCGCCTTACAAGAAACACACTCTGCTTTTGAGAAAAGAGCACTCTTCTACTCTACTGTGTTTCCTATGGGGTCCAAACAGAGAAATTGCTCAGAACAAAAGTACTGTGCTTCCTACACCCGGGCCATATCTAGTTCAACTCTGCTTAGGAAACTGACAAGAGAAATAGCTCCTCTTCAGTCCAATACACTGTACTTGCTGCCAACACATGTGAGTGCTATTTGCACTGTGTATGGCAATGGGAGCGCAATTGTGACTCTTCACACCACAAAACAACTTTTGCTCATAGGACCAGAAACTGCATGTGATTCAACTCCATTTAGGACTGGGAAACAAATGCTAGCTCACCTTACAAGAAACACACTCTGCTTTTGAGAAAAGAGCACTCTTCTACTCTACTGTGTTTCCTATGGGGTTCGAAAAGTGAGCTTGCTCAGAACAAAAGAACTGTGCTTCCTACACACACGGGCCATATCTAGTTCAACTCTGCTTAGGAAACTAACAAGAACAGTAGCTCCTCTTCAGTCCAATACACTGTACTTGCTGGGAACAGACGCGAGTGCTATTTGCACTGGGTATGGCAATGGGAGCGCAATAGTGACTCTTCTTACCAGAAAGCATCTCTTGCTCGTAGGACCAGAAACTGCATGGGATTCAACTCCATTTCTTACTGGGAAACAAACACACTCTGCTTTTGAGTAAAGAGCACTCTTCTACTCTACTGTGTTTCCTATGGGATCTGAACAGTGAGCTTGCTAAGAACAAAAGAATTGTGCTTCCTACACACACGGGCCATATCTATTTCTACTCTTTAGGAAACTGACAAGAACATAGCTCCTCTTCAGTCCAATACACTGTACTTGCTGGGAACTGACGCCAGTGCTATTTGCACTGTGTATGACAATGGGAGCGCAATAGTGACTCTTCTTACCAGAAAACAACTGTTGCTCGTAGGACCAGAAATTACATGTGATTCAACTCCATTTAGGACTGGGAAAAAAATGCTAGCTCGCCTTAAAAGAAACAAACTCTGCTTTTGAGAAAAGAGCACTCTTCTACTCTACTGTTTTTTCCTATGGGGTCCAAACAGAGAACTTGCTCAGAACAAAAGTACTGTGCTTCATACACCCGGGCCATATCTAGTTCAACTCTGCTTAAGAAACTGACAAGAGAAGTAGCTCCTCTTCAGTCCAATACATTGTACTTGCTGGCAACACATGCGAGTGCTATTTGCACTGTGTATGGCAATGGGAGCGCAATAGTGACTTTCCTTACCAGAAAGGAACTCTTGCTTGTAGAACCAAAAAATGCATGTGATTCAACTCCATTTAGGACTGGGACACAAACGCTAGCTCGACTTACAAGTAACACACTCTGCTTTTGAGGAAGGAGCACTCTTCTACTCTACTGTGGTTCCTTTAGCACCAGAAGACTGAGCTTGCTCAGACCAAAAGAACTGTGCTTCCTACACACACGGCCATATCTAGTTCAATTCTGCTTAGGAAACTGACAAGAACAGTAGATCCTCTTCAGTCCAATACACTGTATTTGGTGGGAACAGACGCGAGTCCTATTTGTACTGTGTGTGGCAATGGGAGCACAATAGTGACTTTCCTTACCAGAAAACAACTCTTGCTCGTAGGACCAAAAACTGCATGTGATTCAACTCCATTTAGGACTGGGAAACAAACGCTAGATCGCCGTACAAGAAACACACTCTGCTTTTGAGAAAAGAGCACTCTTCTACTCTACTGTGTTTCCTATGGAGTTCGAAAAGTGAGCTTGCTCAGAACAAAAGAACTGTGCTTCCTACACACACGGGCCATATCAAGTTCAACTCTGCTTAGGAAACTGACAAGAACAGCAGCTCCTCTTCAGTCCAATACACTGTACTTGCTGGGAACAGACGCGAATGCTATTTGCACTGTGTACGGCAATAAGTACACAATAGTGAATCTTCTTACCAGAAAACAACTCTTCCTCGTAGGAACAGAAACTGCATTTGATTCAACTCCATTTAGGACTGAGAAACAAACGCTAGCTCGCCTTACAAGAAACACGCTCTGCTTTTGAGAATAGGGCACACATCTACTCTACTGTGTTTCCTATCGGGCCCAAACAGTGAGCTTGCTCAGAACAAAAGAACTGTGCTTCCTACACACACGGGTCATATCTAGTTCAACTCTGCTTAGGAAACTGACAAGAACAGTAGCTCCTCTTCAGTCCAATACACTGTAATTGCTGGGAACAGACGCGAGTGCTATTTGCACTGTGTATGGCAAGGGGAGCACAATAGTGACTTTCCTTACCAGATAAAACTCTTGCTCATAGGACCAGACACTGCATGTGATTGAACTCCATTTAGGACTGGGAAACAAACACTAGATCGCCTTACAAGAAACACACTCTTCTTTTGAGGAAAGAGCACTCTTCTACTCTATTTTGTTTCCTATAGGGCCAGAACAATGAGCTTGCTGAGAACAAAAAAACTGTGCTTCCTACACACAGGGGCTATATCTAGTTCAACTCTGCTTAGGAAACTGACAAGAACAGTAGCTCCTCTTCAGTCCAATACACTGTACATGCTGGGAACAGACGCCAGTGCTATTTGCCCTGTGTATGATAATTGGAGGGCAATAGTGACTCTTCTTACCAGAAAACAACACTTGCTCGTAGGACCAGAAACTGCATGTGATTCAACTGCATTTAGGACTGGGAAACCAAATCTAGCTCGCCTTACAAGAAACACACTCTGCTTTTGAGAAAAGAGCACTCTTCTACTCTACTGTGTTTCCTATGGGGTCCGAACAGTGAGCTTGCTCAGAAGAAAAGAACTGTGCTTCCTACACACACGGGTCATATCTAGTTCAACTCTGCTTAGGAAACTGACAAGAACAGTAGCTCCTCTACAGTCCAATACACTGTACTTGCTGGGAACAGACGCGAGTGCTATTTGCACTGTCGATGGCAGTGGGAGCGCAATAGTGACTCTTCTTACCAGAAAACATCTCTTGCTCGTAGGACCAGAAACTGCATGGGATTCAACATGATTTCTTACTGGGAAAAAAACACTACCTCGCCTTACAAGAAACACACTCTGCTTTTGAGAAAAGAGCACTCTTCTAATCTACTGTGTTTCCTATTCGATCTGAACAGTGAGCTTGCTAAGAACAAAAGAATTGTGCTTCCTACACACACGGGCCATATCTAGTTCTACTCTGCTTAGGAAACTGACAAGAACATTAGCTCCTCTTCAGTCCAATATACTGTACTTGGTGGGAACAGACGCCAGTGCTATTTGCACTGTGTATGACAATGGGAGCACAATAGTGACTCTTCTTACCAGAAAACAACTGTTGCTCGTAGGACCAGAAATTGCATGTGATTCAACTGCATTTAGGACTGGAAAAAAAAACGCTAGCTCGCCTTTCAAGAAACACACACTGCTTTTGAGAAAAGAGCACTCTTCTACTCTACTGTGTTTCCTATGGGGTCCAAACAGAGAACTTGCTCAGAACAAAAGTACTGTGCTTCCTACACCCGCGCCATTGCTAGTTCAACTCTGCTTAGGAAACTGACAAGAGAAGTAGCTCCTCTTCAGTCCAATACACTGTACTTGCTGGCAACACATGCGAGTGCTATTTGCACTGTGTATGGCAATGGGAGCGCAACAGTGACTTTCCTTACCAGAAAGCAACTCTTGCTCGTAGGACCAAAAACCGCATGTGATTCAACTCTATTTAGGACTGGGAAACAAACGCTAGCTCGCCTTACAAGAAATACACTCTGCTTTTGAGAAAAGAGCACTCTTCTACTCTACTGTGTTTCCTACGGGGTCCAAACAGTGACCTTGCTCAGAACAAATGAACTGTGCTTCCTAGACACACGGGCCATATCTAGTTCAACTCTGCTTAGGAGACTGACAAGAACAGTAGCTCCTCTTCAGTCCAATACACTGTACTTGCTGGGAACAGACGCGCGTGCTATTTGCACTGTGTATGGCAATGAGAGCGCAATAGTGGCTTTCCTTACCAGAAAAAAACTCTTGCTCGTAGGACCACACACTGCATGTGATTCAACGCCATTTAGGACTGGGAAGCAAATGCTAGCTCGCCTTACAAGAAACACACTCGGCTTCTGAGAAAAGAGCACTCTTCTACTCTACTGTGTTTCCTATGGGGTCCAAACAGTGAGCTTGCTCAGAACAAAAGAACTGTGCTTCCTAAACACATCGACCATATCTAGTTCAACTCTGCTTAGGAAACTGACAAGAACAGTAGCTCCTCTTTAGTCCAATACACTGTACTTGCGGGGAAGAGACACGAGTGCTATTTGCACTGTGTATGGCATTTGGAGCACAATAGTGACTCGTCTTACCAGAAAACAACTCTTGCTCGTAGGACAAAAGACTGCATATGACTCAACTCCATTTAGGTCTGGGAAACAAATGCTAGCTCGCCTTACAAGAAACACACTCTGCTTTAGAGAAAAGAGCACTCTTCTACTCTACTGTGTTTCCTATGGGGTCCGAACAGTGAGATTTCTCAGAACAAAAGAACTGTGCTTCCTACACACACAGCCATATCTAGTTCAATTCTGCTTAGGAACCTGACAAGAACAGTAGCTCCTCTTCAGTCCAATACACTGTACTGCTGGGAACAGACGCCAGTGCTATTTGTCCTGTGTATGGCAATGGCAGCGCAATAGTGACTATTCTTATCATTAAACAACTCTTGCTCGTAGGACCAGAAACTGCATGTGATTCAACTCCATTTAGGACTGGGAAACAAACGCTAGCTCGCCTTACAAGAAACACAATCTGCTTTAGAGAAAGAGCACTCTTCTACTCTACAGTGTTTCCTATAGGGCCAGAACAGTGAGCTTGCTCAGAACAAAATAACTGTGCTTCCTACACACGGGCCATATCTAGTTCAACTCTGCTTAGGAAACTGACAAGAACAGTAGCTCCTCTTCACTCCAATACACTGTACTTGCTGGGAACAGACGCGAGTGCTATTTGCACTGTGTATGGCAATGGGAGTGCAATAGTGACTCTTCTTACCAGAAAACATCTCTTGCTCGTAGGACCAGAAACTGCATGGGATTCAACTCGATTTTTTAGTGGGAAACAAACACTACCTCGCCTTACAAGAAACACACTCTGCTTTTGAAAAAAGAGCACTCTTCTAATCTACTGTTTTTCCTATGGGATCTGAACAGTGAGCTTGCTAAGAACAAAAGAATTGTGGTTCCAACACACACGGGCCATATCCAGTTCTACTCTGCTTAGGAAACTGACAAGAACATTAGCTCCTCTTCAGTCCAATACACTGTACTTGCTGGGAACAGACGCCAGTGCTATTTGCACTGTGTATGACAATGGGAGCGCAATAGTGACTCTTCTTACCAGAAAACAACTGTTGCTCGTAGGACCAGAAATTGCATGTGATTCAACTCCATTTAGGACTGGGAAAAAAACGCTAGCTCGCCTTACAAGAAACACACTCTGCTTTTGAGAAAAGAGCACTCTTCTACTCTACTGTGTTTCCTATAGGGCCAGAACAGTGAGCTTGCAGAGAACAAAAGAACTGTGTTTCCTACACACACGGGCCATATCTAGTTCACCTCTGCTTATTAAACTAATGAAAACAGTAGCTCCTCTTGAGTCCAACACACTGTACTTGATGGGAACAGACGCGAGTGCTATTTGCACTGTGTACAGCAATGGATGCACAATAGTGACTCTTCTCACCAGAAAACAACTCTTGCTCTTAGGACCTGAAACTGCATTTGATTCAATCCACTTAGGACTGGAATTCAAACGCTAGCTCGCCTTACAAGAAACACGCTCTGCTTTTGAGAATAGGGCACACATCTACTCTACTGTGTTTCCTATGGGATACAAACAGTGAGCTTGCTCAGAAAAAAAGAACTGTGCTTCCTACACACGGGACATATCTAGTTCAACTCTGCTTAGGAAACTGACAAGAACAGTAGCTCCTCTTCAGTCCAATACACTGTACTTGCTGGGAACAGACTCCAGTGCTATTTGCCCTGTGTATGACAATGGGAGCGCAATAGTGACTCTTCTTACCAGAAAACAACTCTTGCTCCTAGGATCAGAAACTGCATGTGATTCAACTCCATTTAGGACTGGGAAACAAACGCTAGCTCGCCTTACAAGAAACACACTCTGCTTTTGAGAAAAGAGCACTCTTCTACTCTACTGTGTTTCCTAAAATGCCAGAATAGTGAGCTTGCTCAGAACAGAAGAACTGTGCTTCCTACACACACGAGCCATATCTCGTTCAACTCTGCTTAGGAAACTGACAAGAACAGTAGCTCCTCTTCAGTCCAATACACTGTACTTTGTGGGAACAGACGCGAGTCCTATTTGTACTGTGTGTGGCAATGGGAGCCCAATAGTGACTTTCCTTACCAGAAAACAACTCTTGCTCGTAGGACCAAAAACTGCATGTGATTCAACTCCATTTAGGACTAGGAAACAAACGCTAGATCGCCTTACAAGAAACACACTCTGCTTTTGAGAAAAGAGCACTCTTCTACTCTACTGTGTTTCCTATGGGGTCCAAACAGAGAACTTGCTCAGAACAAAAGTACTGTGCTTCCTACACCCGGGCCATATCTAGTTCAACTCTGCTTAGGAAACTGACAAGAGAAGTAGCTCCTCTTCAGTCCAATACACTGTACTTGCTGCCAACACATGTGAGTGCTATTTGCACTGTGTATGGCAATGGGAGCGCAATTGTGATTCTTCACACCACAAAACAACTTTTGCTCATAGGACCAGAAACTGCATGTGATTCAACTCCATTTAGGACTGGGAAACAAATGCTAGCTCACCTTACAAGAAACACACTCTGCTTTTGAGAAAAGAGCACTCTTCTACTCTACTGTGTTTCCTATGGGGTTCGAAAAGTGAGCTTGCTCAGAACAAAAGAACTGTGCTTCCTACACACACGGGCCATATCAAGTTCAACTCTGCTTAGGAAACTGACAAGAACAGCAGCTCCTCTTCAGTCCAATACACTGTACTTGCTGGGAACAGACGCGAATGCTATTTGCACTGTGTACGGCAATAAGTACACAATAGTGAATCTTCTTACCAGAAAACAACTCTTCCTCGTAGGAACAGAAACTGCATTTGATTCAACTCCATTTAGGACTGAGAAACAAACGCTAGCTCGCCTTACAAGAAACATGCTCTGCTTTTGAGAATAGGGCACACATCTACTCTACTGTGTTTCCTATCGGGCCCAAACAGTGAGCTTGCTCAGAACAAAAGAACTGTGCTTCATACACACACGGGTCATATCTAGTTCAACTCTGCTTAGGAAACTGACAAGAACAGTAGCTCCTCTTCAGTCCAATACACTGTAATTGCTGGGAACAGACGCGAGTGCTATTTGCACTGTGTATGGCAAGGGGAGCACAATAGTGACTTTCCTTACCAGATAAAACTCTTGCTCATAGGACCAGACACTGCATGTGATTCAACTCCATTTAGGACTGGGAAACAAACACTAGATCGCCTTACAAGAAACACACTCTTCTTTTGAGGAAAGAGCACTCTTCTACTCTATTTTGTTTCCTATAGGGCCAGAACAATGAGCTTGCTGAGAACAAAAAAACTGTGCTTCCTACACACAGGGGCTATATCTAGTTCAACTCTGCTTAGGAAACTGACAAGAACAGTAGCTCCTCTTCAGTCCAATACACTGTACATGCTGGGAACAGACGCCAGTGCTATTTGTCCTGTGTATGATAATTGGAGGGCAATAGTGACTCTTCTTACCAGAAAACAACACTTGCTCGTAGGACAGAAACTGCATGTGATTCAACTGCATTTAGGACTGGGAAACCAAATCTAGCTCGCCTTACAAGAAACACACTCTGCTTTTGAGAAAAGAGCACTCTTCTACTCTACTGTGTTTCCTATGGGGTCCGAACAGTGAGCTTGCTCAGAACAAAAGAACTGTGCTTCCTACACACACGGCCATATCTAGTTCAACTCTGCTTAGGAAACTGACAAGAACAGTAGCTCCTCTACAGTCCAATACACTGTACTTGCTGGGAACAGACGCCAGTGCTATTTGCACTGTCGATGGCAGTGGGAGCGCAATAGTGACTCTTCTTACCAGAAAACATCTCTTGCTCGTAGGACCAGAAACTGCATGGGATTCAACTCGATTTCTTACTGGGAAAAAAACACTACCTCGCCTTACAAGAAACACACTCTGCTTTTGAGAAAAGAGCACTCTTCTAATCTACTGTGTTTCCTATTCGATCTGAACAGTGAGCTTGCTAAGAACAAAAGAATTGTGCTTCCTACACACACGGGCCATATCTAGTTCTACTCTGCTTAGGAAACTGACAAGAACATTAGCTCCTCTTCAGTCCAATATACTGTACTTGGTGGGAACAGACGCCAGTGCTATTTGCACTGTGTATGACAATGGGAGCACAATAGTGACTCTTCTTACCAGAAAACAACTGTTGCTCGTAGGACCAGAAATTGCATGTGATTCAACTGCATTTAGGACTGGAAAAAAAAACGCTAGCTCGCCTTTCAAGAAACACACACTGCTTTTGAGAAAAGAGCACTCTTCTACTCTACTGTGTTTCCTATGGGGTCCAAACAGAGAACTTGCTCAGAACAAAAGTACTGTGCTTCCTACACCCGCGCCATTGCTAGTTCAACTCTGCTTAGGAAACTGACAAGAGAAGTAGCTCCTCTTCAGTCCAATACACTGTACTTGCTGGCAACACATGCGAGTGCTCTTTGCACTGTGTATGGCAATGGGAGCGCAACAGTGACTTTCCTTACCAGAAAGCAACTCTTGCTCGTAGGACCAAAAACCGCATGTGATTCAACTCTATTTAGGACTGGGAAACAAACGCTAGCTCGCCTTACAAGAAATACACTCTGCTTTTGAGAAAAGAGCACTCTTCTACTCTACTGTGTTTCCTACGGGGTCCAAACAGTGACCTTGCTCAGAACAAATGAACTGTGCTTCCTAGACACACGGGCCATATCTAGTTCAACTCTGCTTAGGAGACTGACAAGAACAGTAGCTCCTCTTCAGTCCAATACACTGTACTTGCTGGGAACAGACGCGCGTGCTACTTGCACTGTGTATGGCAATGAGAGCGCAATAGTGGCTTTCCTTACCAGAAAAAAACTCTTGCTCGTAGGACCACACACTGCATGTGATTCAACGCCATTTAGGACTGGGAAGCAAATGCTAGCTCGCCTTACAAGAAACAAACTCTGCTTTTGAGAAAAGAGCACTCTTCTACTCTACTGCTTTTTCCTATGGGGTCCAAACAGAGAACTTGCTCAGAACAAAAGTACTGTGCTTCCTACACCCGGGCCATATCTAGTTCAACTCTGCTTAAGAAACTGACAAGAGAAGTAGCTCCTCTTCAGTCCAATACACTGTACTTGCTGGCAACACATGCGAGTGCTATTTGCACTGTGTATGGCAATGGGAGCGCAATAGTGACTTTCCTTACCAGAAAGGAACTCTTGCTTGTAGAACCAAAAAATGCATGTGATTCAACTCCATTTAGGACTGGGACACAAACGCTAGCTCGACTTACAAGTAACACACTCTGCTTTTGAGGAAGGAGCACTCTTCTACTCTACTGTGTTTCCTTTAGCACCAGAAGACTGAGCTTGCTCAGACCAAAAGAACTGTGCTTCCTACACACACGGCCATATCTAGTTCAATTCTGCTTAGGAAACTGACAAGAACAGTAGATCCTCTTCAGTCCAATACACTGTACTTGGTGGGAACAGACGCGAGTCCTATTTGTACTGTGTGTGGCAATGGGAGCACAATAGTGACTTTCCTTACCAGAAAACAACTCTTGCTCGTAGGACCAAAAACTGCATGTGATTCAACTCCATTTAGGACTGGGAAACAAACGCTAGATCGCTGTACAAGAAACACACTCTGCTTTTGAGAAAAGAGCACTCTTCTACTCTACTGTGATTCCTATAGGGCCAAAACAGTGAGCTTGCTCAGAACAAAAGAAGTGTGCTTCCTACACACACGGCCATATCTAGTTCAATTTTGCTTAGGAAACTAACAAGAATAGTAGATCCTCTTCAGTCCAATACACTGTACTTGCTGGGAGCAGACGCCAGTGCCATTTGCCCTGTGTATCATAATTGGAGCGCAATAGTGACTCTTCTTACCAGAAAACAACTCTTGCTCGTAGGACCAGAAACTGCATGTGATTCAACTGCATTTAGGACTGGGAAACCAAAGCTAGCTCGCCTTGCAGAAAACACACTTTGCTTTTGAGAAAAGAGCACTCTTCTACTCTACTGTGTTTCCTATGGGGTCTGAACAGTGAGCTTGCTCAGAACAAAAGAACTGTGCTTCCTACACACACGGCCATATCTAGTTCAACTCTGCTTAGGAAACTGACAAGAACAGTAGCTCCTCTTCACTCCAATACACTGTACTTGCTGGGAACAGACGCGAGTGCTATTTGCACTGTGTATGGCAATGGGAGTGCAATAGTGACTCTTCTTACCAGAAAACATCTCTTGCTCGTAGGACCAGAAACTGCATGGGATTCAACTCGATTTTTTAGTGGGAAACAAACACTACCTCGCCTTACAAGAAACACACTCTGCTTTTGAAAAAAGAGCAGTCTTCTAATCTACTGTTTTTCCTATGGGATCTGAACAGTGAGCTTGCTAAGAACAAAAGAATTGTGGTTCCTACACACACGGGCCATATCTAGTTCTACTCTGCTTAGGAAACTGACAAGAACATTAGCTCCTCTTCAGTCCAATACACTGTACTTGCTGGGAACAGACGCCAGTGCTATTTGCACTGTGTATGACAATGGGAGCGCAATAGTGACTCTTCTTACCAGAAAACAACTGTTGCTCGTAGGACCAGAAATTGCATGTGATTCAACTCCATTTAGGACTGGGAAAAAAACGCTAGCTCGCCTTACAAGAAACACACTCTGCTTTTGAGAAAAGAGCACTCTTCTACTCTACTGTGTTTCCTATAGGGCCAGAACAGTGAGCTTGCAGAGAACAAAAGAACTGTGTTTCCTACACACACGGGCCATATCTAGTTCACCTCTGCTTAGGAAACTAATGAAAACAGTAGCTCCTCTTGAGTCCAACACACTGTACTTGATGGGAACAGACGCGAGTGCTATTTGCACTGTGTACGGCAATGGATGCACAATAGTGACTCTTCTCACCAGAAAACAACTCTTGCTCTTAGGACCTGAAACTGCATTTGATTCAATCCACTTAGGACTGGAATTCAAACGCTAGCTCGCCTTACAAGAAACACGCTCTGCTTTTGAGAATAATGCACACATCTACTCTACTGTGTTTCCTATGGGATACAAACAGTGAGCTTGCTCAGAAAAAAAGAACTGTGCTTCCTACACACGGACCATATCTAGTTCAACTCTGCTTAGGAAACTGACAAGAACAGTAGCTCCTCTTCAGTCCAATACACTGTACTTGCTGGGAACAGACTCCAGTGCTATTTGCCCTGTGTATGACAATGGGAGCGCAATAGTGACTCTTCTTACCAGAAAACAACTCTTGCTCCTAGGATCAGAAACTGCATGTGATTCAACTCCATTTAGGACTGGGAAACAAACGCTAGCTCGCCTTACAAGAAACACACTCTGCTTTTGAGAAAAGAGCACTCTTCTACTCTACTGTGTTTCCTAAAATGCCAGAATAGTGAGCTTGCTCAGAACAGAAGAACTGTGCTTCCTACACACACGAGCCATATCTCGTTCAACTCTGCTTAGGAAACTGACAAGAACAGTAGCTCCTCTTCAGTCCAATACACTGTACTTGGTGGGAACAGACGCGAGTCCTATTTGTACTGTGTGTGGCAATGGGAGCCCAATAGTGACTTTCCTTACCAGAAAACAACTCTTGCTCGTAGGACCAAAAACTGCATGTGATTCAACTCCATTTAGGACTAGGAAACAAACGCTAGATCGCCTTACAAGAAACACACTCTGCTTTTGAGAAAAGAGCACTCTTCTACTCTACTGTGTTTCCTATGGGGTCCAAACAGAGAAATTGCTCAGAACAAAAGTACTGTGCTTCCTACACCCGGGCCATATCTAGTTCAACTCTGCTTAGGAAACTGACAAGAGAAATAGCTCCTCTTCAGTCCAATACACTGTACTTGCTGCCAACACATGTGAGTGCTATTTGCACTGTGTATGGCAATGGGAGCGCAATTGTGACTCTTCACACCACAAAACAACTTTTGCTCATAGGACCAGAAACTGCATGTGATTCAACTCCATTTAGGACTGGGAAACAAATGCTAGCTCACCTTACAAGAAACACACTCTGCTTTTGAGAAAAGAGCACTCTTCTACTCTACTGTGTTTCCTATGGGGTTCGAAAAGTGAGCTTGCTCAGAACAAAAGAACTGTGCTTCCTACACACACGGGCCATATCTAGTTCAACTCTGCTTAGGAAACTAACAAGAACAGTAGCTCCTCTTCAGTCCAATACACTGTACTTGCTGGGAACAGACGCGAGTGCTATTTGCACTGGGTATGGCAATGGGAGCGCAATAGTGACTCTTCTTACCAGAAAGCATCTCTTGCTCGTAGGACCAGAAACTGCATGGGATTCAACTCCATTTCTTACTGGGAAACAAACACACTCTGCTTTTGAGTAAAGAGCACTCTTCTACTCTACTGTGTTTCCTATGGGATCTGAACAGTGAGCTTGCTAAGAACAAAAGAATTGTGCTTCCTACACACACGGGCCATATCTATTTCTACTCTTTAGGAAACTGACAAGAACATAGCTCCTCTTCAGTCCAATACACTGTACTTGCTGGGAACTGACGCCAGTGCTATTTGCACTGTGTATGACAATGGGAGCGCAATAGTGACTCTTCTTACCAGAAAACAACTGTTGCTCGTAGGACCAGAAATTACATGTGATTCAACTCCATTTAGGACTGGGAAAAAAATGCTAGCTCGCCTTAAAAGAAACAAACTCTGCTTTTGAGAAAAGAGCACTCTTCTACTCTACTGTTTTTTCCTATGGGGTCCAAACAGAGAACTTGCTCAGAACAAAAGTACTGTGCTTCATACACCCGGGCCATATCTAGTTCAACTCTGCTTAAGAAACTGACAAGAGAAGTAGCTCCTCTTCAGTCCAATACATTGTACTTGCTGGCAACACATGCGAGTGCTATTTGCACTGTGTATGGCAATGGGAGCGCAATAGTGACTTTCCTTACCAGAAAGGAACTCTTGCTTGTAGAACCAAAAAATGCATGTGATTCAACTCCATTTAGGACTGGGACACAAACGCTAGCTCGACTTACAAGTAACACACTCTGCTTTTGAGGAAGGAGCACTCTTCTACTCTACTGTGGTTCCTTTAGCACCAGAAGACTGAGCTTGCTCAGACCAAAAGAACTGTGCTTCCTACACACACGGCCATATCTAGTTCAATTCTGCTTAGGAAACTGACAAGAACAGTAGATCCTCTTCAGTCCAATACACTGTATTTGGTGGGAACAGACGCGAGTCCTATTTGTACTGTGTGTGGCAATGGGAGCACAATAGTGACTTTCCTTACCAGAAAACAACTCTTGCTCGTAGGACCAAAAACTGCATGTGATTCAACTCCATTTAGGACTGGGAAACAAACGCTAGATCGCCGTACAAGAAACACACTCTGCTTTTGAGAAAAGAGCACTCTTCTACTCTACTGTGTTTCCTATGGGGTTCGAAAAGTGAGCTTGCTCAGAACAAAAGAACTGTGCTTCCTACACACACGGGCCATATCAAGTTCAACTCTGCTTAGGAAACTGACAAGAACAGCAGCTCCTCTTCAGTCCAATACACTGTACTTGCTGGGAACAGACGCGAATGCTATTTGCACTGTGTACGGCAATAAGTACACAATAGTGAATCTTCTTACCAGAAAACAACTCTTCCTCGTAGGAACAGAAACTGCATTTGATTCAACTCCATTTAGGACTGAGAAACAAACGCTAGCTCGCCTTACAAGAAACACGCTCTGCTTTTGAGAATAGGGCACACATCTACTCTACTGTGTTTCCTATCGGGCCCAAACAGTGAGCTTGCTCAGAACAAAAGAACTGTGCTTCCTACACACATGGGTCATATCTAGTTCAACTCTGCTTAGGAAACTGACAAGAACAGTAGCTCCTCTTCAGTCCAATACACTGTAATTGCTGGGAACAGACGCGAGTGCTATTTGCACTGTGTATGGCAAGGGGAGCACAATAGTGACTTTCCTTACCAGATAAAACTCTTGCTCATAGGACCAGACACTGCATGTGATTGAACTCCATTTAGGACTGGGAAACAAACACTAGATCGCCTTACAAGAAACACACTCTTCTTTTGAGGAAAGAGCACTCTTCTACTCTATTTTGTTTCCTATAGGGCCAGAACAATGAGCTTGCTGAGAACAAAAAAACTGTGCTTCCTACACACAGGGGCTATATCTAGTTCAACTCTGCTTAGGAAACTGACAAGAACAGTAGCTCCTCTTCAGTCCAATACACTGTACATGCTGGGAACAGACGCCAGTGCTATTTGCCCTGTGTATGATAATTGGAGGGCAATAGTGACTCTTCTTACCAGAAAACAACACTTGCTCGTAGGACCAGAAACTGCATGTGATTCAACTGCATTTAGGACTGGGAAACCAAATCTAGCTCGCCTTACAAGAAACACACTCTGCTTTTGAGAAAAGAGCACTCTTCTACTCTACTGTGTTTCCTATGGGGTCCGAACAGTGAGCTTGCTCAGAAGAAAAGAACTGTGCTTCCTACACACACGGGTCATATCTAGTTCAACTCTGCTTAGGAAACTGACAAGAACAGTAGCTCCTCTACAGTCCAATACACTGTACTTGCTGGGAACAGACGCGCGTGCTATTTGCACTGTGTATGGCAATGAGAGCGCAATAGTGGCTTTCCTTACCAGAAAAAAACTCTTGCTCGTAGGACCACACACTGCATGTGATTCAACGCCATTTAGGACTGGGAAGCAAATGCTAGCTCGCCTTACAAGAAACACACTCGGCTTCTGAGAAAAGAGCACTCTTCTACTCTACTGTGTTTCCTATGGGGTCCAAACAGTGAGCTTGCTCAGAACAAAAGAACTGTGCTTCCTAAACACATCGACCATATCTAGTTCAACTCTGCTTAGGAAACTGACAAGAACAGTAGCTCCTCTTTAGTCCAATACACTGTACTTGCGGGGAAGAGACACGAGTGCTATTTGCACTGTGTATGGCATTTGGAGCACAATAGTGACTCGTCTTACCAGAAAACAACTCTTGCTCGTAGGACAAAAGACTGCATATGACTCAACTCCATTTAGGTCTGGGAAACAAATGCTAGCTCGCCTTACAAGAAACACACTCTGCTTTAGAGAAAAGAGCACTCTTCTACTCTACTGTGTTTCCTATGGGGTCCGAACAGTGAGATTTCTCAGAACAAAAGAACTGTGCTTCCTACACACACAGCCATATCTAGTTCAATTCTGCTTAGGAACCTGACAAGAACAGTAGCTCCTCTTCAGTCCAATACACTGTACTGCTGGGAACAGACGCCAGTGCTATTTGTCCTGTGTATGGCAATGGCAGCGCAATAGTGACTATTCTTATCATTAAACAACTCTTGCTCGTAGGACCAGAAACTGCATGTGATTCAACTCCATTTAGGACTGGGAAACAAACGCTAGCTCGCCTTACAAGAAACACAATCTGCTTTAGAGAAAGAGCACTCTTCTACTCTACAGTGTTTCCTATAGGGCCAGAACAGTGAGCTTGCTCAGAACAAAATAACTGTGCTTCCTACACACGGGCCATATCTAGTTCAACTCTGCTTAGGAAACTGACAAGAACAGTAGCTCCTCTTCACTCCAATACACTGTACTTGCTGGGAACAGACGCGAGTGCTATTTGCACTGTGTATGGCAATGGGAGTGCAATAGTGACTCTTCTTACCAGAAAACATCTCTTGCTCGTAGGACCAGAAACTGCATGGGATTCAACTCGATTTTTTAGTGGGAAACAAACACTACCTCGCCTTACAAGAAACACACTCTGCTTTTGAAAAAAGAGCAGTCTTCTAATCTACTGTTTTTCCTATGGGATCTGAACAGTGAGCTTGCTAAGAACAAAAGAATTGTGGTTCCTACACACACGGGCCATATCTAGTTCTACTCTGCTTAGGAAACTGACAAGAACATTAGCTCCTCTTCAGTCCAATACACTGTACTTGCTGGGAACAGACGCCAGTGCTATTTGCACTGTGTATGACAATGGGAGCGCAATAGTGACTCTTCTTACCAGAAAACAACTGTTGCTCGTAGGACCAGAAATTGCATGTGATTCAACTCCATTTAGGACTGGGAAAAAAACGCTAGCTCGCCTTACAAGAAACACACTCTGCTTTTGAGAAAAGAGCACTCTTCTACTCTACTGTGTTTCCTATAGGGCCAGAACAGTGAGCTTGCAGAGAACAAAAGAACTGTGTTTCCTACACACACGGGCCATATCTAGTTCACCTCTGCTTAGGAAACTAATGAAAACAGTAGCTCCTCTTGAGTCCAACACACTGTACTTGATGGGAACAGACGCGAGTGCTATTTGCACTGTGTACGGCAATGGATGCACAATAGTGACTCTTCTCACCAGAAAACAACTCTTGCTCTTAGGACCTGAAACTGCATTTGATTCAATCCACTTAGGACTGGAATTTAAACGCTAGCTCGCCTTACAAGAAACACGCTCTGCTTTTGAGAATAGGGCACACATCTACTCTACTGTGTTTCCTATGGGATACAAACAGTGAGCTTGCTCAGAAAAAAAGAACTGTGCTTCCTACACACGGGACATATCTAGTTCAACTCTGCTTAGGAAACTGACAAGAACAGTAGCTCCTCTTCAGTCCAATACACTGTACTTGCTGGGAACAGACTCCAGTGCTATTTGCCCTGTGTATGACAATGGGAGCGCAATAGTGACTCTTCTTACCAGAAAACAACTCTTGCTCCTAGGATCAGAAACTGCATGTGATTCAACTCCATTTAGGACTGGGAAACAAACGCTAGCTCGCCTTACAAGAAACACACTCTGCTTTTGAGAAAAGAGCACTCTTCTACTCTACTGTGTTTCCTAAAATGCCAGAATAGTGAGCTTGCTCAGAACAGAAGAACTGTGCTTCCTACACACACGAGCCATATCTCGTTCAACTCTGCTTAGGAAACTGACAAGAACAGTAGCTCCTCTTCAGTCCAATACACTGTACTTTGTGGGAACAGACGCGAGTCCTATTTGTACTGTGTGTGGCAATGGGAGCCCAATAGTGACTTTCCTTACCAGAAAACAACTCTTGCTCGTAGGACCAAAAACTGCATGTGATTCAACTCCATTTAGGACTAGGAAACAAACGCTAGATCGCCTTACAAGAAACACACTCTGCTTTTGAGAAAAGAGCACTCTTCTACTCTACTGTGTTTCCTATGGGGTCCAAACAGAGAACTTGCTCAGAACAAAAGTACTGTGCTTCCTACACCCGGGCCATATCTAGTTCAACTCTGCTTAGGAAACTGACAAGAGAAGTAGCTCCTCTTCAGTCCAATACACTGTACTTGCTGCCAACACATGTGAGTGCTATTTGCACTGTGTATGGCAATGGGAGCGCAATTGTGATTCTTCACACCACAAAACAACTTTTGCTCATAGGACCAGAAACTGCATGTGATTCAACTCCATTTAGGACTGGGAAACAAATGCTAGCTCACCTTACAAGAAACACACTCTGCTTTTGAGAAAAGAGCACTCTTCTACTCTACTGTGTTTCCTATGGGGTTCGAAAAGTGAGCTTGCTCAGAACAAAAGAACTGTGCTTCCTACACACACGGGCCATATCAAGTTCAACTCTGCTTAGGAAACTGACAAGAACAGCAGCTCCTCTTCAGTCCAATACACTGTACTTGCTGGGAACAGACGCGAATGCTATTTGCACTGTGTACGGCAATAAGTACACAATAGTGAATCTTCTTACCAGAAAACAACTCTTCCTCGTAGGAACAGAAACTGCATTTGATTCAACTCCATTTAGGACTGAGAAACAAACGCTAGCTCGCCTTACAAGAAACACGCTCTGCTTTTGAGAATAGGGCACACATCTACTCTACTGTGTTTCCTATCGGGCCCAAACAGTGAGCTTGCTCAGAACAAAAGAACTGTGCTTCATACACACACGGGTCATATCTAGTTCAACTCTGCTTAGGAAACTGACAAGAACAGTAGCTCCTCTTCAGTCCAATACACTGTAATTGCTGGGAACAGACGCGAGTGCTATTTGCACTGTGTATGGCAAGGGGAGCACAATAGTGACTTTCCTTACCAGATAAAACTCTTGCTCATAGGACCAGACACTGCATGTGATTCAACTCCATTTAGGACTGGGAAACAAACACTAGATCGCCTTACAAGAAACACACTCTTCTTTTGAGGAAAGAGCACTCTTCTACTCTATTTTGTTTCCTATAGGGCCAGAACAATGAGCTTGCTGAGAACAAAAAAACTGTGCTTCCTACACACAGGGGCTATATCTAGTTCAACTCTGCTTAGGAAACTGACAAGAACAGTAGCTCCTCTTCAGTCCAATACACTGTACATGCTGGGAACAGACGCCAGTGCTATTTGTCCTGTGTATGATAATTGGAGGGCAATAGTGACTCTTCTTACCAGAAAACAACACTTGCTCGTAGGACAGAAACTGCATGTGATTCAACTGCATTTAGGACTGGGAAACCAAATCTAGCTCGCCTTACAAGAAACACACTCTGCTTTTGAGAAAAGAGCACTCTTCTACTCTACTGTGTTTCCTATGGGGTCCGAACAGTGAGCTTGCTCAGAACAAAAGAACTGTGCTTCCTACACACACGGCCATATCTAGTTCAACTCTGCTTAGGAAACTGACAAGAACAGTAGCTCCTCTACAGTCCAATACACTGTACTTGCTGGGAACAGACGCCAGTGCTATTTGCACTGTCGATGGCAGTGGGAGCGCAATAGTGACTCTTCTTACCAGAAAACATCTCTTGCTCGTAGGACCAGAAACTGCATGGGATTCAACTCGATTTCTTACTGGGAAAAAAACACTACCTCGCCTTACAAGAAACACACTCTGCTTTTGAGAAAAGAGCACTCTTCTAATCTACTGTGTTTCCTATTCGATCTGAACAGTGAGCTTGCTAAGAACAAAAGAATTGTGCTTCCTACACACACGGGCCATATCTAGTTCTACTCTGCTTAGGAAACTGACAAGAACATTAGCTCCTCTTCAGTCCAATATACTGTACTTGGTGGGAACAGACGCCAGTGCTATTTGCACTGTGTATGACAATGGGAGCACAATAGTGACTCTTCTTACCAGAAAACAACTGTTGCTCGTAGGACCAGAAATTGCATGTGATTCAACTGCATTTAGGACTGGAAAAAAAAACGCTAGCTCGCCTTTCAAGAAACACACACTGCTTTTGAGAAAAGAGCACTCTTCTACTCTACTGTGTTTCCTATGGGGTCCAAACAGAGAACTTGCTCAGAACAAAAGTACTGTGCTTCCTACACCCGCGCCATTGCTAGTTCAACTCTGCTTAGGAAACTGACAAGAGAAGTAGCTCCTCTTCAGTCCAATACACTGTACTTGCTGGCAACACATGCGAGTGCTATTTGCACTGTGTATGGCAATGGGAGCGCAACAGTGACTTTCCTTACCAGAAAGCAACTCTTGCTCGTAGGACCAAAAACCGCATGTGATTCAACTCTATTTAGGACTGGGAAACAAACGCTAGCTCGCCTTACAAGAAATACACTCTGCTTTTGAGAAAAGAGCACTCTTCTACTCTACTGTGTTTCCTACGGGGTCCAAACAGTGACCTTGCTCAGAACAAATGAACTGTGCTTCCTAGACACACGGGCCATATCTAGTTCAACTCTGCTTAGGAGACTGACAAGAACAGTAGCTCCTCTTCAGTCCAATACACTGTACTTGCTGGGAACAGACGCGCGTGCTACTTGCACTGTGTATGGCAATGAGAGCGCAATAGTGGCTTTCCTTACCAGAAAAAAACTCTTGCTCGTAGGACCACACACTGCATGTGATTCAACGCCATTTAGGACTGGGAAGCAAATGCTAGCTCGCCTTACAAGAAACACACTCTGCTTCTGAGAAAAGAGCACTCTTCTACTCTACTGTGTTTCCTATGGGGTCCAAACAGTGAGCTTGCTCAGAACAAAAGAACTGTGCTTCCTAAACACATCAACCATATCTAGTTCAACTCTGCTTAGGAAACTGACAAGAACAGTAGCTCCTCTTCAGTCCAATACACTGTACTTGCGGGGAAGAGACACGAGTGCTATTTGCACTGTGTATGGCATTTGGAGCACAATAGTGACTCGTCTTACCAGAAAACAACTCTTGCTCATAGGACAAAAGACTGCATATGACTCAACTCCATTTAGGTCTGGGAAACAAATGCTAGCTCGCCTTACAAGAAACACACTCTGCTTTAGAGAAAAGAGCACTCTTCTACTCTACTGTGTTTCCTATGGGGTCCGAACAGTGAGATTTCTCAGAACAAAAAAACTGTGCTTCCTACACACACAGCCATATCTAGTTCAATTCTGCTTAGTAACCTGACAAGAATAGTAGCTCCTCTTCAGTCCAATACACTGTACTGCTGGGAACAGACGCCAGTGCTCTTTGTCCTGTGTATGGCAATGGCAGCGCAATAGTGACTATTCTTATCATTAAACAACTCTTGCTCGTAGGACCAGAAACTGCATGTGATTCAACTCCGTTTAGGACTGGGAAACAAATGCTAGCTTGCCTTACATGAAATACTCTCTGCTTTTGAGAAAAGAGCACTCTTCTACTCTACTGTGTTTCCTATGGGGTCCAAACAGTGAGCTTGCTCAGAACAAAGAACTGTGCTTCCTATACACATGGACCATATCTAGGTCAACTCTGCTTTGAAACTGACAAGAACAGTAGCTCCTCTTCAGTCCAATACACTGTACTTGCCGGGAAGAGACGAGAGTGCTATTTGCACTGTGTATGGCAATTGGAGCACAATAGTGACTCGTCTTACCAGAAAACAACTCTTGCTCGTAGGACAAAAAACAGCGTGTGACTCAACTCCATTTAGGTCTGGGTAACAAACGCTAGCTCGCCTTACAAGAAACACACTCTGCTTTAGAGAAAATAGCACTCCTCTACTCTACTGTGTTTCCTATGGGGTCCGAACAGTGAGCTTTCTCAGAACAAAAGAACTGTGCTTCCTACACACACAGCCATATCTAGTTCAATTCTGCTTAGGAACCTGACAAGAACAGTAGTTCCTCTTCAGTCCAATACACTGTACTGCTGGAAACAGACGCCAGTGCTATTTGTCCTGTGTATGGCAATGGCAGCGCAATAGTGACTATTCTTATCATAAAACAACTCTTGCTCGTAGGGCCAGAAACTGCATGTGATTCACCTCCATTTAAGACTGGAAAACAAACGCTAGCTCGCCTTACAAGAAACACAATCTGCTTTAGAGAAAAGAGCACTCTTGTACTCTATTGTGTTTCCTATATTGCCAGAACAGTGAGCTTGCTCAGAACAAAAGAACTGTGCTTCCTACACACGGTCCATATCTAGTTCAACTCTGCTTAGGAAACTGACAAGAACAGAAGCTCCTCTTCAGTCCGATACACTGTACTTGCTGGGAACAGACGTGAGTGCTATTTGCACTGTGTACGGCAATAAGTGCACAATAGTGAATCTTCTTACCAGACAACAAATCTTGCTCGTAGGACCAGAAACTGCATGTGATTCAACTCCATTTAGGACTGGGAAACAAACACTAGCTCGCCTTACAAGAAACACACACTGCTTTTGAGAAAAGAGCACTCTACTACTCTACTGTGTTTCCTAAAGGGCCAGAATAGTGAGCTTGCTCAGAACAAAAGAACTGTGCTTCCTACACACTCGAGCCATATCTAGTTCAACTCTGGTTAGGAAACTGACAAGAACATTAGCTCCTCTTCAGTCCAATACACTGTACTTGGTGGGAACAGACGCGAGTCCTATTTGTACTGTGTGTGGCAATGGGAGCACAATAGTGACTTTCCTTAACAGAAAACAACTCTTGCTCATAGGACCAAAAACTGCATGTGATTCAACTCCATTTAGGACTGGGAAACAAACGCTAGATCGCCTTACAAGAAACACACTCTGCTTTTGAGAAAAGAGCACTCTTCTACTCTACTGTGATTCCTATAGGGCCAACACAATGAGCTTGCTCAGAACAAAAGAAATGTGCTTCCTACACACACGGCCATATCTAGTTCAATTTTGCTTAGGAAACTAACAAGAATAGTAGATCCTCTTCAGTCCAATACACTGTACTTGCTGGGAGCTGACGCCAGTGCTATTTGCCCTGTGTATGATAATTGGAGGGCAATAGTTAATCTTCTTACCAGAAAACAACTCTTGCTCGTAGGACCAGAAACTGCATGTGATTCAACTCCATTTAGGACTGGGAAACCAAAGCTAGCTTGCCTTACAAGAAACACACTCTGCTTTTGAGAAAAGAGCACTCTTCTACTCTACTGTGTTTCCTATGTGGTCTGAAGAGTGAGCTTGCTCAGAACAAAAGAACTGTGCTTCCTACACACAGGGGCCATATCTAGTTGAACTCTGCTTAGGAAACTAACAAGAAGAGTAGCTCCTCTTCAGTCCACTACACTGTACTTGCTGGGAACAGAAGCGAGTGCTATTTGCACTGGGTATGGCAATGGGAGCGCAATAGTGACTCTTCTTACCAGAAAGCATCTCTTGCTCGTAGGACCAGAAACTGCATGGGATTCAACTCGATTTCTTACGGGGAAACAAACACACTCTGCTTTTGAGTAAAGAGCACTCTTCTACTCTACTGTGTTTCCTATGGGATCTGAACATTGAGCTTGCTAAGAACAAAAGAATTGTGCTTCCTACACACACGGGCCATATCTATTTCTACTCTTTAGGAAACTGACAAGAACATAGCTCCTCTTCAGTCCAATACACTGTACTTGCTGCGAACAGACGCCAGTGCTATTTGCACTGTGTATGACAATTGGAGCACAATAGTGACTCTTCTTACCAGAAAAAAACTGTTGCTCGTAGGACCAGAAATTACATGTGATTCAACTCCATTTAGGACTGGGTAAGAAACGCTAGCTCGCCTTACAAGAAACAAACTCTGCTTTTGAGAAAAGAGCACTCTTCTACTCTACTGTGTTTCCTATGGGGTCCAAACAGAGAACTTGCTCAGAACAAAAGTACTGTGCTTCCTACACCCGGGCCATATCTAGTTCAACTCTGATTAAGAAACTGACAAGAGAAGTAGCTCCTCTTCAGTCCAATACACTGTACTTGCTGGCAACACATGCGAGTGCTATTTGCACTGTGTATGGCAATGGGAGCGCAATAGTGACTTTCCTTACCAGAAAGGAACTCTTGCTTGTAGAACCAAAAAATGCATGTGATTCAACTCCATTTAGGACTGGGACACAAACGCTAGCTCGCCTTACAAGTAACACACTCTGCTTTTGAGGAAGGAGCACTCTTCTACTCTACTGTGTTTCCTATGGGGTTCGAAAAGTGAGCTTGCTCAGAACAAAAGAACTGTGCTTCCTACACACACGGGCCATATCAAGTTCAACTCTGCTTAGGAAACTGACAAGAACAGCAGCTCCTCTTCAGTCCAATACACTGTACTTGCTGGGAACAGACGCGAATGCTATTTGCACTGTGTACGGCAATAAGTACACAATAGTGAATCTTCTTACCAGAAAACAACTCTTCCTCGTAGGAACAGAAACTGCATTTGATTCAACTCCATTTAGGACTGAGAAACAAACGCTAGCTCGCCTTACAAGAAACACGCTCTGCTTTTGAGAATAGGGCACACATCTTCTCTATTGTGTTTCCTATCGGGCCCAAACAGTGAGCTTGCTCAGAACAAAAGAACTGTGCTTCCTACACACACGGGTCATATCTAGTTAAACTCTGCTTAGGAAACTGACAAGAACAGTAGCTCCTCTTCAGTCCAATACACTGTAATTGCTGGGAACAGACACGAGTTCTATTTGCACTGTGTATGGCAATGGGAGCACAATAGTGACTTTCCTTACCAGAAAAAACTCTTGCTCATAGGACCAGAAACTGCATGTGATTCAACTCCATTTAGGACTGGGAAACAAACACTAGCTCGCCTTACAAGAAACACACTCTTCTTTTGAGAAAAGAGCACTCTTCTACTCTATTTTGTTTCCTATAGGGCCAGAACAATGAGCTTGCTGAGAACAAAAAAACTGTGCTTCCTACACACAGGGGCCATATCTAGTTCAACTCTGCTTAGGAAACTGACAAGAACAGTAGCTCCTCTTCAGTCCAATACACTGTACATGCTGGGAACAGACGCCAGTGCTATTTGCCCTGTGTATGACAATGGGAGCGCAATAGTGACTCTTCTTACCAGAAAACAACTCTTGCTCGTAGGACCGCAAACTGCATGTGATTCAACTCCATTTAGGACAGGGAAACAAACGCTAGCTTGCCTTACAAGAAACACACTCTGCTTTTGAGAAATTAGCACTCTTCAACTCTATTGTGTTTCCTATAGGGCCAGAAGAGTGAGCTTGCTCAGAACAAAAGAACTGTGCTTCCTACACACACGGCCATATCTAGTTCAATTCTGCTTAGGAAACTGTCAAGAATAGTAGATCCTCTTCAGTCCAATACACCGTACTTGCCTGGTACAGACGCCAGTGCTGTTTGCCCTGTGTATGACAATGGGAATGCAATAGTGACTCTTCTTACCAGAAAAAAACTCTTGCTCATAGGACCAGAAACTGCATGTGATTCAACTTCATTTAAGACTGGGAAACAAACGCTAGCTCGCATTACAAGAAACACACTCTGCTTTTGAGAAAAGAGCATTCTTCTACTCTACTGGTTTTTCTATGGGGTCTGAACAGTGAGCTTGCTCAGAACAAAAGAACTGTGCTTACTACACACATGGGACATATCTAGTATAACTGTGATTAGGAAACTGACAAGAACAGTAGCTTCTCTTCAGTCCAATACACTGTACTTGCTGGGAACAGACTCCAGTGCTATTTGCCCTGTGTATGACAATGGGAGCGCAATAGTGACTCTTCTTACCAGAAAACAACTCTTCCTCGTAGGACCAGAAACTGCATGTGATTCAACTCCATTTAGGACTGGGAAACAAACGCTAGCTCGCCTTACAAGAAACACACTCTGCTTTTGAGAAAAGAGCAATCTTCTACTCTACTGTGTTTCCTAAAGGGACAGAATAGTGAGCTAGCTCAGAACAAAAGAACTGTGCTTTCTACACACACGAGCCATATCTAGTTCAACTCTGCTTAGGAAACTGACAAGAACAGTAGCTCCTCTTCAGTCCAATACACTGTACTTGTTGGGAAGGGACGCGAGTCCTATTTGTACTGTGTGTGGCAATGGGAGCACAATAGTGACTTTCCTTAACAGAAAACAACTCTTGCTCGTAGGACCAAAAACTGCATGTGATTCAATTCCATTTAGGACTGGGAAACAAACGCTATATCGCCTTACAAGAAACACACTCTGCTTTTGAGAAAAGAGCACACTTCTACTCTACTGTGATTCCTATAGGGCCAAAACAGTGAGCTTGCTCAGAACAAAAGAAATGTGCTTCCTACACACACGGCCATACCTAGTTCAATTTTGCTTAGGAAACTAACAAGAATAGTAGATCCTCTTCAGTCCAATACACTGTACTTGCTGGGAGCAGACGCCAGTGCTATTTGCCCTGTGTATGATAATTGGAGCGCAATAGTGACTCTTCTTACCAGCAAACAACTCTTGCTCGTAGGACCAGAAACTGCATGTGATTCAACTTCATTTAGGTCTGGGAAACCAAAGCTAGCTCGCCTTACAAGAAACACACTCTGCTTTTGAGAAAAGAGCACTCTTCTACTCTACTGTGTTTCCTATGTGGTGCGAACAGTGAGCTTGCTCAGAACAAAAGAACTGTGCTTCCTACACACACGGGCCATATCTAGTTCAACTCTGCTTAGGAAACTGACAAGAACAGTAGCTCCTCTTCAGTCCAATACACTGTACTTGCTGGGAACAGACGCGAGTGCTATTTGCACTGTGTATGGCTATGGGAGCACAATAGTGAATCTTCTTACCAGAAAGCATCTCTTGCTCGTAGGACCAGAAACTGCATGGGATTCAACTCGATTTCTTACTGGGAAACAAACACACTCTGCTTTTGAGTAAAGAGAACTCTTCTACTCTACTGTGTTTCCTATGGGATCTGAACAGTGAGCTTGCTAAGAACAAAAGAATTGTGCTTCCTACACACATGGGCCATATCTGTTTTTACTCTTTAGGAAACTGACAAGAACATTAGCTCCTCTTCAGTCCAATACACTGTACTTGCTGGGAACAGACGCCAGTGCTATTTGCACTGTGTATGACAATGGGAGCTCAATAGTGACTCTTCTTACCAGAAAACAACTGTTGCTCGTAGGTCCAGAAATTACATGTGATTCAACTCCATTTAGGACTGGGAAAAAAAAAACGCTAGCTCGCCTTACAAGAAACACACTCTGCTTTTGAGAAAAGAGCACTCTTCTACTCTACTGTGTTTCCTATGGGGTCCAAACAGAGAACTTGCTCAGAACAAAAGTACTGTGCTTCCTACACCCGGGCCATATATAGTTCAACTCTGCTTAAGAAACTCACAAGAGAAGTAGCTCCTCTTCAGTCCAATACACTGTACTTGCTGGCAACACATGCGAGTGCTATTTGCACTGTGTATGGCAATAGGAGCGCAATAGTGACTTTCCTTACCAGAAAGAAACTCTTGCTTGTAGAACCAAAAACTGCATGTGATTCAATTCCATTTAGGACTGGGAAACAAACGCTAGCTCGCCTTACAAGTAGCACACTCTGCTTTTGAGGAAGGAGCACTCTTCTACTCTACTGTGTTTCCTTTAGCACCAGAAGAGTGAGCTTGCTCAGAACAAACGAACTGTGCTTCCTACAAACACGGCCATATCTAGTTCAATTCTGCTTAGGAAACTGAAAAGAACAGTAGATCCTCTTCAGTCCAATACACTGTACTTGGTGGGAACAGACGCGAGTCCTCTTTGTACTGTGTGTGGCAATGGGAGCACAACACTGACTATCCTTTTCAGAAAACAACTCTTGCTCGTAGGATCAAAAACTGCATGTGATTCAACTCCATTTAGGACTGGGCAACTAACGCTCGATCGCCTTACAAGAAACACACTCTGCTTTTGAGAAAAGAGCACTCTTCTACTCTACTGTGTTTCCTATAGGGCCAGAACAATGAGCTTGCTCAGAAAAAAAGAACTGTGCTTCCTACACACACGGCCATATCTAGTTCAATTTTGCTTAGGAAACTAACAACAATAGTAGAACCTCTTAAGTCCAATACACTGTACTTGCTGGGAGCAGACGCCAGTGCTATTTGCCCTGTGTAGGATAATTGGAGCGCAATAGTGACTCTTCTTACCAGAAAACAACTCTTGCTCGTAGGACCAGAAATTGCATGTGATTCAACTGCACTTAGGACTGGGAAACCAAAGCTAGCTCGCCTTACAAGAAACACACTTTGCTTTTGAGAAAAGAGCACTCTTCTACTTTACTGTGTTTCCTATGGGGTCTGAGCAGTGAGCTTGCTCAGAACAAAAGAACTGTGCTTCATACACACACGGCCATATCTAGTTCAACTCTGCTTAGGAAACTGACAAGAACTGTAGCTCCTCTTCACTCCAATACACTGTACTTGCTGGGAACAGACGCGAGTGCTATTTGCACTGTGGATGGCATTGGGAGTGCAATAGTGACTCTTCTTACCAGAAAACATCTCTTGCTAATAGGACCAGAAACTGCATGGGATTCAACTCGATTTCTTACTGGGAAACAAACACTACCTCGCCTTACAAGAAACACACTCTGCTTTTGAGAAAAGAGCACTCTTCTAATCTACTGTGTTTCCTATGGGATCTGAACAGTGAGCTTGCTAAGAACAAAAGAATTGTGCTTCCTACACACACGGGCCATATCTAGTTCTACTCTGCTTAGGAAACTGACAAGAACATTAGCTCCTCTTCAGTCCAATACACTGTACTTGCTGGGAACAGACGCCAGTGCTATTTGCACTGTGTATGACAATTGGAGCGCAATAGTGACTCTTCTTACCAGAAAACAACTGTTGCTCGTAGGACCAGAAATTGCATGTGATTCAACTCCATTTAGGACTGGGAATCAAACGCTAGCTCGCCTTACAAGAAACACACTCCGCTTTTGAGAAAAGAGCACTCTTCTACTCTACTGTGTTTCCTATGGGGTCCAACAGAGAACTTGCTCAGAACAAAAGTACTGTGCTTCCTACACCCGGGCCATATCTAGTTCAACTCTGCTTAGGAAACTGACAAGAGAAGTAGCTCCTCTTCAGTCCAATACACTGTACTTGCTGGCAACACATGTGAGTGCTATTTGCACTGTGTATGGCAATGGGAGTGCAATTGTGACTCTTCACACCACAAAACAACTCTTGCTCATAGGACCAGAAACTGCATGTGATTCAACTCCATTTAGGACTGGGAAACAAATGCTAGCTCACCTTACAAGAAGCACACTCTGCTTTTGAGAAAATAGCACTCTTCTACTCTACTGTGTTTCCTATGGGGTTCGAACAGTGAGCTTGCTCAGAACAAAAGAACTGTGCTTCCTACACACACGGGCCATATCAAGTTCAACTCTCCTTAGGAAACTGACAAGAACAGTAGCTCCCCTTCAGTCCAATACACTGTACTTGCTGGGAACAGACGCGAATGCTATTTGCACTGTGTACGGCAATAAGTACACAGTAGTGAATCTTTTTAACAGAAAACAACTCTTCCTCGTATGAACAGAAACTGCTTTTGATTCAACTCCATTTAGGCCTGAGAAAAAAAAGCTAGCTCGGCTTACAAGAAACACGCTCTGCTTTTGATAATAGGGCACACATCTACTCTACTGTGTTTCCTATTGGGCCCAAACAGTGAGCTTGCTGAGAACAAAAGAACTGTGTTTCCTACACACACGGGTCATATCTAGTTCAACTCTGCTTAGGAAACTGACAAGAACAGTAGCTCCTCTTCAGTCCAATACACTGTAATTGCTGGGAACAGATGCCAGTGCTATTTGCACTGTGTATGCCAATGGGAGCGCAATAGTGACTTTCCTTACCAGAATGCAACTCTTGCTCGTAGGACCAAAAACTGCATGTGATTCAACTCCATTTAGGACTGGGAAACAAACGCTAGCTCGCCTTACAAGTAACACACTCTGCTTTTGAGGAAGGAGCACTCTTCTACTCTACTGTGTTTCCTTTAGCGCCAGAACAGTGAGCTTGCTCAGAACAAAAGAACTGTGCTTCCTACACACACGGCCATATCTAGTTCAATTCTGCTTAGGAAATCAACAAGAACAGTAGATCCTCTTCAGTCCACTACACTGTACATGCTGGGAACAGATGCCAGTGGTATTTGCCCTGTGTATGACAATGGGAGCGCAAAAGTGACCCTTCTTACCAGAAAACAACTCTTGTAAGGCGAGCTAGTGTTTGATTCCCAGTCCTAAATGGCGTTGAATCACATGCAGTTTCTGGTCCTACGAGCCAGAGTTGTTTTCTGGTAAGGAAAGTCACTATTGCGCTCCCATTGCCATACACAATGCAACTAGCACTCGTGTCTGTTTCCAGCAAGTACAGTGTATTGGACTTAAGAAAAGCTACTGTTCTTGTCAGTTTCCTAAGCAGAGTTGAACTAGATATGGCCCATGTTTGTAGGAAGCACAGTTCTTTTGTTCTGAGCAAGCTCACTGTTCGAACCCCATAGGAAACAAAGTAGAGTAGAAGAGTGCTCTTTTCTCAAAAGCAGAGTATGTTTCTTGTAAGGCAAGCTAGCATTTGTTTCCCAGTCCTAAATGGAGTTGAATCACATGCAGTTTCTGGTTCTACGAGCAAGAGTTGTTTTCTGGTATGAAGAGTCACTATTGCGCTCCCATTGTCATACACAGGGGAAATTGCACTGGCGTCTGTTCCGGCATGTACAGTGTATTGCACTGAAGAGGATCTACTGTTCTTGTCAGTTTCCTAAGCAGAGTTGAACTAGATATGGCCCGTGTGTAGGAAGCACAGTTATTTTGTTCTGAGCAAGCTCACTCTTCGGACCCCATAGGAAACACAGTAGAGTAGAAGAGTGCTCTTTTCTCAAAAGCAGAGTGTGTTTCTTGTAAGGCGAGCTAGCGTTTGTTTCCCAGTCCTAAATGGAGTTGTGTCACATGCAGTTTTTGTTCCTACAAGCAAGAGTTGTTTTCTGGTAAGAAGAGTCACTATTGACCTCCCATTGTAATACACAGGGCAAATAGCCCTGGCATCTGTTCCCAGCATGTACAGTGTATTGCACTGAAGAGGATCTATTTTCTTGTCAGTTTCCTAAGCAGAGTTGAACTAGATATGGCCCGTGTGTGTAGAAAGCACAGTTCTTTTGTTCTGAGCAAGCTCACTGTTCTGGACCTTATAGGAAACACATTAGAGTAGAAGAGTGCTCTTTTCTCAAAAGCAGAGTGTGTTTCTTGTAAGGCCAGATAGCGTTTGGTTCCCAGTCCTAAGTGGAGTTGAATCACATGCAGTTTCTGGTCCTACGATCAAGAGTTGTTTTCTGTTAAGAAGGGTCACTATTGCGCTCCCATTGTCATACACAAGGCAAATAGCACTGGCGTCTGTTCCCAGCATTTACAGTTTATTGGACTGAAGAGCAGCTATTGTTCTTGTCAGTTTCCTAAGCAGAGTTGAAGTAGATGTGGCTCGTGTGTGTAGGAAGCACAGTTCTTTGTTCTGAGCAAGCTCACTGTTCTGGCCCTATAGGAAACACATTAGAGTAGAATACTGCTCTTTTCTCAAAATCAGAGTGTGTTTCTTGTAAGGCAAGCTAGCATTTGTTTCCCAGTCCTAAATGGAGTTGAATCACATGCAGTTTCTGGTTCTACGAGCAAGAGTTGTTTTCTGGTATGAAGAGTCACTATTGTGTTCCCATTGTCATACAAAGGGCAAATAGCACTGGCGTCTGTTCCCAGCATGTACAGTGTATTGGACTGAAGAGGATCTACTGTTCTTGTCAGTTTCTGAAGCAGAATTGAACTAGATATGGCCGTGTGTGTAGGAAGCACAGTTAATTTGTTCTGAGCAAGCTCAATGTTTTGGCCCTATAAGAAACACAGTAGAGTAGAAGAGTGCTCTTTTCTCAAAAGCAGAGTGTGTTTCTTGTAAGGCGAGCTAGCGTTTGTTTCCCAGTCCTAAATAGAGTTGAATCACATACAGTTTTTGGTCCTATGAGAAAGAGTTGTTTTCTCGTAAGGAAATTCACTATTGCGCTCCCATTCCCATACACCATGCAAAAAGCACTCGCGTCTCTTCCCAGCCAGAACAGTGTATTGGACTGAAGAGGAGCTACTGTTCTTGTCAGTTTGCTAAGCAGAGTTTAACTAGATATGGCCCGTGTGTGTAGGAAGCACAGTTCTTTTGTTCTGAGCAAGCTCACTGTTCTGGCCCTATAGGAAACACATTAGAGTAGAATACTGCTCTTTTCTCAAAAGCAGAGTGTGTTTCTTGTAAGGCCAGCTAGCGTTTGTTTCCCAGTCCTAAATGGAGTTGAATCACATGCAGTTTTTGG
>NW_026735707.1:0-105943 GCF_949786415.1 Peromyscus eremicus
AAAAGCAGAGTGTGTTTCCTGTAAGGCGAGCTAGCGATTATTTCCCAGTCCTAAATGGAGTTGAATCACATGCAGTTTCTGGTCCTATGAGCAAGAGTTGTTTTCGGGTAATAAGAGTCACTATTGTGCTTCCATTGCCATACACAGTGCAAATAGCACTCGCGTCTGTTCCCAGCAAGAACAGTGAATTGGACTGAAGTGGAGCTACTGTTCTTGTCAGTATCCTAAGCAGAGTTGAACTAGATATGGCCCGTGTGTGTAGGAAGCACCGTTCTTTTGTTCTGAGCAAGCTCACTGTTCTGGCCCTATAGGAAACACACTAGAGTAGATGAATGCTCATTTCTCAAAATTAGAGTGTTTTTCTTGTAAGGTGAGCTAGCTTTTGTTTCCCAGTCCTCAATGGAGTTGAATCACATGCAGTTTCTGGTCCTACGAGCAAGAGTTGTTTTCTGGTAAGAAGAGTCTCTATTGCGCTCCCATTGCCTATACAGTGCAAATAACTCTCGCGTCTGTTCCCAGCAAGTACAGTGTATTGGACTGAAGAGGAGCTACTGTTCTTGTCAGTTTCCTAAGCAGAGTTGATCTAGATATGGCCCGTGTGTGTAGGAAGCACAGTTCTTTTGTTCTGAGCAAGCTCAGTGTTCGGACACCATAGGAAACACACTAGAGTAGAAGAGTGGTCTTTTCTCAAAAGCAGAGAGTGTTTCTTGTAAGGCGAGCTAGCGTTTGTTTCCCAGTCCTAAATGGAGTTGAATCACATGCAGTTTCTAGTCTTACGATCAAGAGCTGTTTTCTAGTAAGAAGAGTAACTATTGCACTCCCATTGCCATACACAGTGCAAATAGCACTCGCGTCTTTTCCCAGCAAGTACCGTGTATTGGACAGAAGAAGAGCTACTGTTCTTGTCAGTTTCCTAAGCAGAGTTGAACTAGATATGGCCCGTGTGTGTAGGAAGCACAGTTCTTTGTTCTGAGAAAGCTCACTGTTCTGGCCCTATAGGAAACACAGTAGAGTAGATGAATGCTCATTTCTCAAAAGTAGAGTGTGTTTCTTGTAAGGCGAGCTAGCATTTATTTCCCAGGCCTAAATAGAGATGAATCACATGCAGTTTCTGGTCCTATGAGCAAGAGTTGTTTTCTGGTAAGAAGAGTCTCTATTGTGTTACCATTGACATACACAGTGCAAATAGCTCTCCCGTCTGTTCCCAGCAATTACAGTGTATTGTACTGAAGAGAAGCTACTGTTCTTGTCAGTTTCCTAAGCAGAGTTTAACTAGATATGGCCCGTGTATTTAGGAAGCACAGTTCTTTGGTCTGAGCAACCTCACTGTTCGGACACCATTGGAAACACACTAGAGTAGATGAGTGCTCTTTTCTCAAAAGCAGAGTGTGTTTCTTGTAAGGCGAGCTAGCGTTTGTTTCCCAGTCCTAAATGGAGTTGAATCACATGCTGTTTCTAGTCCTACGATCAAGAGTTGTTTTCTAGTAAGAAGAGTCACTATTGTGCTCCCATTGCCATACACAGTGCAAATAGCACTCTTGTCTGTTCCCAGCAAGTACAGTGTATTGGACTGAAGAGGAGCTACTGTTCTTGTCAGTTTCCTAAGCAGAGTTGAACTAGATATGGCCTGTGGGTGTAGGAAGCACAGTTCTTTTTTTCTGAGCAAGCTCAGTGTTCGGACACCATAGGAAACACACTAGAGTAGAAGAGTGCTCTTTTCTCAAAAGCAGAGTGTGTTTCTTGTAAGGCGAGCTAGCGTTTGTTTCCCAGTCCTAAATGGAGTTGAATCACATGCAGTTTCTAGTCCTACTATCAAGAGTTGTTTTCTAGTAAGAAGAGTTACTATTGTGCTCCCATTGCCATACACAGTGCAAATAGCACTCGTGTCTGTTCCCAGCAAGTACAGTGTATTGGACTGAAGAGGAGCTACTGTTCTTGTCAGTTTCCTAAGCAGAGTTGAACTAGATATGGCCCGTGTGTGCAGGAAGCACAGTTCTTTGTTCTGAGCAAGCTCACTGTTCTGGCCCTATAGGAAACACACTAGAGTAGAAGAGTGCTCTTTTCTCAAAAGCAGAGTGGGTTTCTTGTAAGGCAAGCTAGCGATTGTTTCCCAGTAACAAATGGAGTTGAATCACATGCAGTTTCTGGTCCTACGAGCAAGAGTTGTTTTCTGGTAAGAAGAGTCAATATTGTGGTCCAATTGCCATATACAGTGCAAATAGGACTCGCGTCTCTTCCCAGCAAGTGCAGTGTATTGGATTGAAGAAGAGCTACTGTTCCTGTCAGTTTCCTAAGCAGAGTTGAACAAGATATGGCCCTTGTGTGTAGTAAGCACAGTTCTTTTGTTCTGAGCAAGCTCACTGTTCTGGCCCCATAAGAAACACAGTGGAATAGAAGAGTGCTCTTTTCTCAAAAGCAGAGTGTGTTTCTTGTAAGGCGAGCTATCGTTTGTTTACCAGTCTTAAATTGAGTTGAATCTCATGCAGTTTCTGGTAATATGAGCAAGAGTTTTTTTCTGGTAAGATGAGACACTATTGCGCTCCCATTGTCATACACAGGGCAAATAGCACTCGCGTCTGTTCCCAGCATGTACTGTGTATTGGACTGAAGAGGATCTACTGTTCTTGTTCAGTTTCCTAAGCAGAACTGAACTAGATATGGCCCGCGTGTTTAGGAAGCACAATTCTTTTTTTTCTGAGCAAGCTCACTGTTCGGACCCCATAGGAAACAGACTAGAGTAGAAGAGTGCTCTTTTCTCAAAAGCAGAGTGTGTTTCTTGTAAGGCGAGCTAGCGTTTGTATCCCAGTCCTAAATGGAGTTGAATCACATGCAGTTTTTGGTCCTACGAGCAAGAGTTGTTTTCTGGTAAAGAAAGTCACTATTGCGTTCCCATTGCCATACACAGTGCAAATAGCACTCGCGTCTGTTCCCAGCAAGAACAGTGAATTGGAATGAAGAGGAGCTACTGTTCTTGTAAGTTTCCTAAGCAGAGTTGAACTAGATATGGCCCATGTGTAGGAAGCACAGTTCTTTTGTTCTGAGCAAGCTCACTGTTCTGGCCCTATAGGAAACACACTAGAGTAGAAGAGTGCTCTTTTGTCAAAAGCAGAGTGTGTTTCTTGTAAGGCGAGCTAGTGTTTGTTTCCCAGTCCTAAATGCAGTTTATTCCATGCAGTTTCTGTTCCTATGAGCAAGAGTTGTTTTCTGGTAAGGAAAGTCACTATTGCGCTACCATTGCCATGCACAGAGCAAATTGCACTCGCGTCTGTTCCCAGCATGTACAGTGTATTGGACTGAAGAGGAGCTACTGTTCTTGTCAGTTTCCTAAGGAGAGTTGAACTACATATGGACCATATGTGGAGGAAGCACAGTTCTTTTGTTCTGAGCAAGCTCAGTGTTCGGACACCATAGGAAACACACTAGAGTAGAAGAGTGCTCTTTTCTCAAAAGCAGAGTGTGTTTCTTGTAAGGCGAGCTAGCGTTTGTTTTGCAGTCCTAAATGGAGTTGAATCACATGCAGTTTCTAGTCCCACGATCAAGAGTTGTTTTCTAGTAAGAAGAGTCACTATTGCGCTCCCAATACCTTAAACGAGTGCAAATAGCACTCGCGTCTGTTCCCAGGAAGTACAGTGTATTGGACTGAAGAGGAGCTACTGTTCTTGTCAGTTTCCTAACTAGAGTTGAACTAGATATGGCCCGTGTGTGTAGGAAGCACAGCTCTTTTGCTCTGAGCAAGCTCACTGTTCTGGCCCTGTAGTAAACACCGTAGAGTAGAAGAGTGCTCTTTTCTCAAAAGCAGAGTGTGTTTTTTGTAAGGCAAGGTAGCGTTTGTTTCCCAGTCCTACCTGGAGTTGAATCCCATGCAGTTTCTTGTCCTACAAGCAAGAATTGTTTTCTGGTAAGAAGAGTCACTATTGTGCTTCCATTGCCATACACAGTGCAAATAGCACTGGTGTCTGTTCCCAGCAAGAACAGTGAATTGGACTGAAGAGGAGATACTGTTCTCGTCAGTTTTGTAATGAGAGTTGAACTAGATATGGCCCGTGTGTGTAGGAAGCACATTTCTTTGGTTCTGAGCAAGCTCACTGTTCTGGCCCTATAGGAAACACCGTAGAGTAGAAGAGTGCTCTTTTCTCAAAAGCAGAGTGTGTTTCTTGTAAGGCGAGCTAGCGATTGTTTCCAAGTCCCAAATAGAGTTGAATCCCATGCATTTTTGGTCCTACGAGCAAGAGTTGTTTTCTGGTAAGAAGAGTCACTATTGCGCTCTCATTGCCATACACAGTGCAAATAGTACTCGCGTCTGGTCCAAGCAAGAACAGTGAGTTGGACTGAAGAGGAGCTACTGTTCTTGTCAGTTTCCTAAGCAGAGTTGAACTAGATATGGCCCCTGTGTGTACGAAGCACAGTTCTTTTGTTCTGAGCAAGCTCACTGTTCTGCCCTATAAGAAGCACAGAAGAGTAGAAGAGTGCTCTTTTGTCAAAAGCAGAGTGTGTTTCTTGTAAGGCGAGCTAGCGTTTGTTTCCCAGTCCAAAACAGAGTTGAATCCCATGCAGTTTTTGGTACTATGAGCAAGAGTTGTTTTCTGGTAAGGAAAGTCACTATTGCGCTCCCATTGTCATACACAGTGCAAATGGCACTCGTGTCTGTTCCCAGCAAGTACAGTGTATTGGACTGAAGAGGAGCTACTGTTCTTGTCAGTTTCCTAAGCAGAGTTGAACTAGATATGCCCCGTGTGTGTAGGAAGCACACCTCTTTTGCTCTGAGCAAGCTCACTGTTCGGATCCCATAGGAAACACATTGGAGTAGAAGAGTGCTCTTTTTTCAAAAGCAGAGTGTGTTTCTTGTAAGGAGAGCTAGTGTTTGTTTCCCAGTCCTACATGGAGTTGAATCCCATGCAGGTTATGTTCCTACAAGCAAGAGTTGTTTTCGGGTAAGAAGAGTCACTATTGTGCTCCCATTTTCATACACTGGACAAAAAGCACTGGTGTCTGTTCCTAGCAAGTACAGTGTATTGGACTGAAGAGGAGCTACTGTTCTTGTCAGTTTCCTAAACAGAGTTGAACTAGATATGGCCCGTGTGTGTAGGAAGCACAGTTCATTTTTCTGAGCAAGCTCACTTTTCTGGCCCTTTAAGAAACACAGGAGAGTAGAAGAATGCTCATTTCTCAAAAGCAGAGTGTGTTTCTTGTAAGGCGAACTGCTGTTTGTTTCCGAGTCCTAAATTGAGTTGAATCACATGCAGTTTCTGGTCCTTCGAGGAAGATTTGTTTTCTGGTAGAAGAGTCACTACTGTGCTCCCATTGCCATACACAGTGCAAATAGCACTCACGTCTGTTCCCAGCAAGTACAGTGTATTGGACTGAAGAGGAGCTACTGTTCTAGTCAGTTTCCTAAGCAGAGTGGGAACTAGATATGGCCCGTGTGTGTAGGAAGCATAGTTCATTTGTTCTGAGCAAGCTCACTGTTCTGGCCCTATAGGAAGCACAGTAGAGTAGAAGAGTGCTCTTTTCTCATAAGCAGAGTGTGTTTCTTGTAAGACAAGCTAGAGTTTGTTTCTCAGTCCTAAATAGATTTGAATCCCATGCAGTTTTTTGTTACTATGAGCAAGAGTTGTTTTCTGGTAAGGAAAGTCACTATTGAGCTCCCATTGCCATACACAGTGCAAATAGCACTTGTGTCTGTTCCCAGAAAGAACAGTGAATTTGACTGAAGAGGAGCTACTGTTCTTGTCAGTTTCCTAACCAGAGTTGAACTAGATATGGCCCGTGTATATAGGAAGCACAGTTCATTTGTTCTGAGCAAGCTCACTGATCTGGCCCTATAGGAAACACAGTAAAGTAGAAGAATGCTCTTTCTCAAAAGAAGAGTGTGTTTCTTGTAAGGCAAGCTAGCGTTTGTTTCCCTGTCCTAAATGGAGTTGATTCATATGCAGTTTCTGGTCCTAGGAATAAGAGTTGTTTTTCTGGTAAGAAGAGTCACTATTGCGCTCCCATTGCCATACATAGTGCAAAGAGCACTAGCGTCTGTTCTCAGCAAGTACAGTTTATTGGACTGAGGAGAAGCTACTGTTCTTGTCAGGTTCCTAAGCAGAGTTGAGGTAGATATGGCCCGTGAGTGTAGGAAGCACAGTTCTTTTGTTCTGAGCAAACTCACTGTTTTGGCCCTATAGGAAACACACTAGATTAGAAGAGTGCTCTTTTGTCAAAAGCAGAGTGTGTTTCTTGTAAGGTGAGCTAGTGTTTGTTTCCCAGTCCTAAATGCAGTTTATTCCATGCAGTTTCTGTTCCTATGAGCAAGAGTTGTTTTCTGGTAAGGAAAGTCACTATTGCGCTACCATTGCCATGCACAGAGCAAATTGCACTCGCGTCTGTTCCCAGCAAGTACATTGTATTGGACTGAAGAGGAGCTACTGTTCTTGTCAGTTTCCCAAGCAGAGTTGAAGTAGATATGGCCCCTGTGTGTAGGAAGCACAGTTTTTTGTTATGAGCAAGCTCACTGTTCAGACACCATAGGAAAACACAGTAGAGTAGAAGAGTGCTCTTTTCTCAAAAGCAGAGTGTGTTTCCTGTAAGGCGAGCTAGCGATTATTTCCTAGTCCTAAATGGAGTTGAATCATATGTAGTTTCTGGTCCTACGAGCAAGAGTTGTTTTATGGTTAGAAGAGTCAATATTGTGCTTCCATTGCCATACACAGTGCAAATAGCACTCGCGTCTGTTGCCAGCAAGAACAGTGAATTGGACTGAAGTGGAGCTACTGTTCTTGTCAGTATCCTAAGCAGAGTTGAACTAGATATGGCGCGTGTGTGTAGGAAGCACAGTTCTTTTGTTCTGAGCAAGCTCACTGTTCTGGCCCTATAGGAAACACAGTAGTGTAGAAGAATGCTCATTTCTCAAAAGTAGAGTGTTTTTCTTGTAAGGCGAGCTAGCTGTTGTTTCCCAGTCCTAAATGGAGTTGAATCACATGCAGTTTCTGGTCCTAAGAGCAAGAGTTGTTTTCTGGTACGAAGAGTCACTATTGTGCTCCCATTGCCATACATAGTGCAAAGAGCACTCGCATCTGCTCCCAGCAAGTACAGTGAATTGGACTGAAGAGGAGCTACTGTTCTTGTCAGTTTCCTAAGGAGAGTTGAACTACATATGGCCCATGTGTGTAGGAAGCACAGTTCTTTTGTTCCTAGCAAGCTCACTGTTCTGGCCCTATAGGAAACACAGTAGAGTAGAAGAGTGCTCTTTCTCAGAAGCAGAGTGTGTTTCTGTTAAGGCGAGCTAGTGTTTGATTCCCAGTCCTAAATAGAGTTGATTCACATGCAGTTTCTAGTCCTATGAGCAAGAGTTGTTTTCTGGTAAGAAGAGTCACTATTGCGCTCCCATTGACATACATAGTGCAAAGAGCACTCGCGTCTGCTCCCAGCAAGTACAGTTTATTGGACTGAAGAGGAGCTACTGTTCTTGTCAGTTTCCTAAGCAGAGTTGAACTAGATATGATCCATGTGTGTAGGAAGCACAGTTCTTTTGTTCTGAGCAAGCTCACTGTTTGGAACCCATAGGAAACACAGTAGAGTAGAAGAGTGCTCTTTTCTCTAAAGCAGAGTGTGTTTCTCGTAAGGCAAGCTAGCGTTTGTTTCGCAGTCCTAAATGGAGTTGAATCCCATGCAGTTTTTGGTACTACGAGCAAGAGTTGTTTTCTGGTAAGAAGACTCACTATTGCGCTGCCATTGCCATACACAGGACAAATAGCACTGGCGTCTGTTCGCAGCAAGTACAGTGTATTGGACTGAAGAAGATCTACTGTTCTTGTCAGGTTCCTAAGCAGACTTGAACTAGATATGGCCGTGTGTGTAGGAAGCACAGTTTTTTTGTTCTGAGCAAGCTCACTGTTCGGACCACATAGGGAACACAGTAAAGTAGAAGAGTGCTTTTTTCTCAAAAGCAGAGTGTGTTTCTTGTAAGGCGAGCTAGCGTTTGTTTTCCATTCCTAATTGGAGTTGAATCACATGCAGTTTCTGGTCCTAGGAGCAAGAGTTGTTTTCTGGTAAGGAAAGTCACTATTGCGCTCTCATTGCCATACACAGTGCCAATAGCCCTCCCGTCTGTTCCCAGCAAGTACAGTGTATTGGACTGAAGAGGAGCTACTGTTCTTCTCAGTTTCCTAAGCAGAGTTGAACTAGATATGATCCATGTGTGTAGTAAGCACAGTTCTTTGTTCTGAGCAAGCTCACTGTTTGGAACCCATAGGAAACACAGTAGAGTAGAAGAGTGCTCTTTTCTCAAAAGCAGAGTGGGTTTCTCGTAAGGCGAGCCTGCGTTTGTTTCCCAGTCCTAAATGGAGTTGAGTCACATGCAGTTTCTGGTCCTAGGAGCAAGTGTTGTTTTCTGGTAAGAATAGTCTCTATTGCGCTCCCATTGTCATACACAGGGCAAATAGCACTGGCGTCTGTTCCCAGCAAGTACAGTGTATTGTACTGAAGAGAAGCTACTGTTCTTGTCAGTTTCCTAAGCAGAGTTTAACTAGATATGGCCCATGTATTTAGGAAGCACAGTTCTTTGGTCTGAGCAACCTCACTGTTCGGACACCATTGGAAACACACTAGAGTAGATAAGTGCTCTTTTCTCAAAAGCAGAGTGTGTTTCTTGTAAGGCGAGCTAGCGTTTGTTTCCCATTCCTAAATGGATTTGAATCACATGCTGTTTCTAGTCCTATGATCAAGAGTTGTTTTCTAGTAAGAAGAGTCACTATTGTCCTCCCATTGCCATACACAGTGCAAATAGCACTCTTGTCTGTTCCTAGCAAGTACAGTGTATTGGACTGAAGAGGAGCTACTGTTCTTGTCAGTTTCCTAAGCAGAGTTGAACTAGATATGGCCTGTGGGTGTAGGAAGCACAGTTCTTTTTTTCTGAGCAAGCTCAGTGTTCGGACACCATAGGAAACACACTAGAGTAGAAGAGTGCTCTTTTCTCAAAAGCAGAGTGTGTTTCTTGTAAGGCGAGCTAGCGTTTGTTTCCCAGTCCTAAATGGAGTTGAATCACATGCAGTTTCTAGTCCTACTATCAAGAGTTGTTTTCTAGTAAGAAGAGTTACTATTGTGCTCCCATTGCCATACACAGTGCAAATAGCACTCGTGTCTGTTCCCAGCAAGTACAGTGTATTGGACTGAAGAGGAGCTACTGTTCTTGTCAGTTTCCTAAGCAGAGTTGAACTAGATATGGCCCGTGTGTGCAGGAAGCACAGTTCTTTGTTCTGAGCAAGCTCACTGTTCTGGCCCTATAGGAAACACACTAGAGTAGAAGAGTGCTCTTTTCTCAAAAGCAGAGTGGGTTTCTTGTAAGGCAAGCTAGCGATTGTTTCCCAGTAACAAATGGGGTTGAATCACATGCAGTTTCTGGTCCTACGAGCAAGAGTTGTTTTCTGGTAAGAAGAGTCATTATTGTGGTCCAATTGCCATATACAGTGCAAATAGGACTCGCGTCTCTTCCCAGCAAGTGCAGTGTATTGGATTGAAGAGGAGCTACTGTTCCTGTCAGTTTCCTAAGCAGAGTTGAACAAGATATGGCCCGTTTGTGTAGTAAGCACAGTTCTTTTGTTCTGAGCAAGCTCACTGTTCTGGCCCCATAAGAAACACAGTGGAATAGAAGAGTGCTCTTTTCTCAAAAGCAGAGTGTGTTTCTTGTAAGGCGAGCTATCGTTTGTTACCAGTCTTAAATTGAGTTGAATCCCATGCAGTTTCTGGTAATATGAGCAAGAGTTTTTTTCTGGTAAGATGAGACACTATTGCGCTCCCGTTGTCATACACAGGGCAAATAGCACTCGCGTCTGTTCCCAGCATGTACTGTGTATTGGACTGAAGAGGATCTACTGTTCTTGTTCAGTTTCCTAAGCAGAACTGAACTAGATATGGCCCGCGTGTTTAGGAAGCACAATTCTTTTTGTTCTGAGCAAGCTCACTGTTCGGACCCCATAGGAAACAGACTAGAGTAGAAGAGTGCTCTTTTCTCAAAAGCAGAGTGTGTTTCTTGTAAGGCGAGCTAGCATTTGTATCCCAGTCCTAAATGGAGTTGAATCACATGCAGTTTTTGGTCCTACGAGCAAGAGTTGTTTTCTGGTAAAGAAAGTCACTATTGCGTTCCCATTGCCATACACAGTGCAAATAGCACTCGCGTCTGTTCCAAGCAAGTACAGTGTATTGTACTGAAGAGTAGCTACTGTTCTTGTCAGTTTCCTAAGCAGAGTTGAACTAGATAGGGTCTGGGTGTTTAGGAAGCACAGCTCTATTGTTCTGAGCAAGCTCACTGTTCGGACCCCATAGGAAACACAGTAGAGTAGAAGAGTGCTCTTTTCTCAAAAGCAGAGTGTGTTTCTTATAAGGCGAGCTAGCGATTGTTTCCCAGTCCTAAATGGAGTTGAATCACATGCAGTTTCTGGTCCTAAGAGCAAGAGTTGTTTTCTGGTAAGAAGAGTCACTATTGTGTTCCTTTGCCATACACAGTGCAAATAGCACTGGCGTCTGTTCCCAGCAAGAACAGTGAATTGGAATGAAGAGGAGCTACTGTTCTTGTCAGTTTCCTAAGCAGAGTTGAACTAGATATGGCCCATGTGTAGGAAGCACAGTTCTTTTGTTCTGAGCAAGCTCACTGTTCTGGCCCTATAGGAAACACACTAGATTAGAAGAGTGCTCTTTTGTCAAAAGCAGAGTGTGTTTCTTGTAAGGTGAGCTAGTGTTTGTTTCCCAGTCCTAAATGCAGTTTATTCCATGCAGTTTCTGTTCCTATGAGCAAGAGTTGTTTTCTGGTAAGGAAAGTCACTATTGCGCTACCATTGCCATGCACAGAGCAAATTGCACTCGCGTCTGTTCCCAGCAAGTACATTGTATTGGACTGAAGAGGAGCTACTGTTCTTGTCAGTTTCCCAAGCAGAGTTGAAGTAGATATGGCCCCTGTGTGTAGGAAGCACAGTTTTTTGTTATGAGCAAGCTCACTGTTCAGACACCATAGGAAACACAGTAGAGTAGAAGAGTGCTCTTTTCTCAAAAGCAGAGTGTGTTTCCTGTAAGGCGAGCTAGCGATTATTTCCTAGTCCTAAATGGAGTTGAATCATATGTAGTTTCTGGTCCTACGAGCAAGAGTTGTTTTATGGTTAGAAGAGTCAATATTGTGCTTCCATTGCCATACACAGTGCAAATAGCACTCGCGTCTGTTGCCAGCAAGAACAGTGAATTGGACTGAAGTGGAGCTACTGTTCTTGTCAGTATCCTAAGCAGAGTTGAACTAGATATGGCGCGTGTGTGTAGGAAGCACAGTTCTTTTGTTCTGAGCAAGCTCACTGTTCTGGCCCTATAGGAAACACAGTAGTGTAGAAGAATGCTCATTTCTCAAAAGTAGAGTGTTTTTCTTGTAAGGCGAGCTAGCTGTTGTTTCCCAGTCCTAAATGGAGTTGAATCACATGCAGTTTCTGGTCCTAAGAGCAAGAGTTGTTTTCTGGTACGAAGAGTCACTATTGTGCTCCCATTGCCATACATAGTGCAAAGAGCACTCGCATCTGCTCCCAGCAAGTACAGTGAATTGGACTGAAGAGGAGCTACTGTTCTTGTCAGTTTCCTAAGGAGAGTTGAACTACATATGGCCCATGTGTGTAGGAAGCACAGTTCTTTTGTTCCTAGCAAGCTCACTGTTCTGGCCCTATAGGAAACACAGTAGAGTAGAAGAGTGCTCTTTCTCAGAAGCAGAGTGTGTTTCTGTTAAGGCGAGCTAGCGTTTGATTCCCAGTCCTAAATAGAGTTGATTCACATGCAGTTTCTAGTCCTATGAGCAAGAGTTGTTTTCTGGTAAGAAGAGTCACTATTGCGCTCCCATTGACATACATAGTGCAAAGAGCACTCGCGTCTGCTCCCAGCAAGTACAGTTTATTGGACTGAAGAGGAGCTACTGTTCTTGTCAGTTTCCTAAGCAGAGTTGAACTAGATATGATCCATGTGTGTAGGAAGCACAGTTCTTTTGTTCTGAGCAAGCTCACTGTTTGGAACCCATAGGAAACACAGTAGAGTAGAAGAGTGCTCTTTTCTCTAAAGCAGAGTGTGTTTCTCGTAAGGCAAGCTAGCGTTTGTTTCGCAGTCCTAAATGGAGTTGAATCCCATGCAGTTTTTGGTACTACGAGCAAGAGTTGTTTTCTGGTAAGAAGACTCACTATTGCGCTGCCATTGCCATACACAGGACAAATAGCACTGGCGTCTGTTCGCAGCAAGTACAGTGTATTGGACTGAAGAAGATCTACTGTTCTTGTCAGGTTCCTAAGCAGACTTGAACTAGATATGGCCGTGTGTGTAGGAAGCACAGTTTTTTTGTTCTGAGCAAGCTCACTGTTCGGACCACATAGGGAACACAGTAAAGTAGAAGAGTGCTTTTTTCTCAAAAGCAGAGTGTGTTTCTTGTAAGGCGAGCTAGCGTTTGTTTTCCATTCCTAATTGGAGTTGAATCACATGCAGTTTCTGGTCCTAGGAGCAAGAGTTGTTTTCCGGTAAGGAAAGTCACTATTGCGCTCTCATTGCCATACACAGTGCCAATAGCCCTCCCGTCTGTTCCCAGCAAGTACAGTGTATTGGACTGAAGAGGAGCTACTGTTCTTCTCAGTTTCCTAAGCAGAGTTGAACTAGATATGATCCATGTGCGTAGTAAGCACAGTTCTTTTGTTCTGAGCAAGCTCACTGTTTGGAACCCATAGGAAACACAGTAGAGTAGAAGAGTGCTCTTTTCTCAAAAGCAGAGTGGGTTTCTTGTAAGGCGAGCCTGCGTTTGTTTCCCAGTCCTAAATGGAGTTGAGTCACATGCAGTTTCTGGTCCTACGAGCAAGTATTGTTTTCTGGTAAGAATAGTTTCTATTGTGCTCCCATTGTCATACACAGGGCAAATAGCACTGGCGTCTGTTCCCAGCAAGTACAGTGTATTGTACTGAAGAGAAGCTACTGTTCATGTCAGTTTCCTAAGCAGAGTTTAACTAGATATGGCCCGTGTATTTAGGAAGCACAGTTCTTTGGTCTGAGCAACCTCACTGTTCGAACACCATTGGAAACTCACTAGAGTAGATGAGTGCTCTTTTCTCAAAAGCAGAGTGTGTTTCTTGTAAGGCGAGCTAGCGTTTGTTTCCCAGTCCTAAATGGAGTTGAATCACATGCTGTTTCTAGTCCTACGATCGAGAGTTGTTTTCTAGTAAGAAGAGTCACTATTGTGCTCCCATTGCCATACACAGTGCAAATAGCACTCTCGTCTGTTCCCAGCCAGTACAGTGTATTGGACTGAAGAGGAGCTACTGTTCTTGTCAGTTTCCTAAGCAGAGTTGAACTAGATATGGCCCGTGGGTGTAGGAAGCACGGTTCTTTTGTTCTGACCAAGCTCAGTGTTCAGACACCATAGGAAACACACTAGAGTAGAAGAGTGCTCTTTTCTCAAAAGCAGAGTGTGTTTCTTGTAAGGCGAGCTAGCGTTTGTTTCCCAGTCCTAAATGCAGTTTATTCCCATGCAGTTTCTGTTCCTATGAGCAAGAGTTGTTTTCTGGTAAGGAAAGTCACTATTGCGCTACCATTGCCATACACAGAGCAAATTGCTCTCGCGTCTGTTCCCAGCAAGTACATTGTATTGGACTGAAGAGGAGCTACTGTTCTTGTCAGTTTCCTAAGCAGAGTTGAACTAGATATGGCCCGTCTGTGTAGGAAGCACAGTTTTTTGTTATGAGCAAGCTCACTGTTCGGACACCATAGGAAACACAGTAGAGTAGAAGAGTGCTCTTTTCTCAAAAGCAGAGTGTGTTTCCTGTAAGGCGAGCTAGCGATTATTTCCCAGTCCTAAATGGAGTTGAATCACATGCAGTTTCTGGTCCTATGAGCAAGAGTTGTTTTCGGGTAATAAGAGTCACTATTGTGCTTCCATTGCCATACACAGTGCAAATAGCACTCGCGTCTGTTCCCAGCAAGAACAGTGAATTGGACTGAAGTGGAGCTACTGTTCTTGTCAGTATCCTAAGCAGAGTTGAACTAGATATGGCCCGTGTGTGTAGGAAGCACCGTTCTTTTGTTCTGAGCAAGCTCACTGTTCTGGCCCTATAGGAAACACACTAGAGTAGATGAATGCTCATTTCTCAAAATTAGAGTGTTTTTCTTGTAAGGTGAGCTAGCTTTTGTTTCCCAGTCCTCAATGGAGTTGAATCACATGCAGTTTCTGGTCCTACGAGCAAGAGTTGTTTTCTGGTAAGAAGAGTCTCTATTGCGCTCCCATTGCCTATACAGTGCAAATAACTCTCGCGTCTGTTCCCAGCAAGTACAGTGTATTGGACTGAAGAGGAGCTACTGTTCTTGTCAGTTTCCTAAGCAGAGTTGATCTAGATATGGCCCGTGTGTGTAGGAAGCACAGTTCTTTTGTTCTGAGCAAGCTCAGTGTTCGGACACCATAGGAAACACACTAGAGTAGAAGAGTGGTCTTTTCTCAAAAGCAGAGAGTGTTTCTTGTAAGGCGAGCTAGCGTTTGTTTCCCAGTCCTAAATGGAGTTGAATCACATGCAGTTTCTAGTCTTACGATCAAGAGCTGTTTTCTAGTAAGAAGAGTAACTATTGCACTCCCATTGCCATACACAGTGCAAATAGCACTCGCGTCTTTTCCCAGCAAGTACCGTGTATTGGACAGAAGAAGAGCTACTGTTCTTGTCAGTTTCCTAAGCAGAGTTGAACTAGATATGGCCCGTGTGTGTAGGAAGCACAGTTCTTTGTTCTGAGAAAGCTCACTGTTCTGGCCCTATAGGAAACACAGTAGAGTAGATGAATGCTCATTTCTCAAAAGTAGAGTGTGTTTCTTGTAAGGCGAGCTAGCATTTATTTCCCAGGCCTAAATAGAGATGAATCACATGCAGTTTCTGGTCCTATGAGCAAGAGTTGTTTTCTGGTAAGAAGAGTCTCTATTGTGTTACCATTGACATACACAGTGCAAATAGCTCTCCCGTCTGTTCCCAGCAATTACAGTGTATTGTACTGAAGAGAAGCTACTGTTCTTGTCAGTTTCCTAAGCAGAGTTTAACTAGATATGGCCCGTGTATTTAGGAAGCACAGTTCTTTGGTCTGAGCAACCTCACTGTTCGGACACCATTGGAAACACACTAGAGTAGATGAGTGCTCTTTTCTCAAAAGCAGAGTGTGTTTCTTGTAAGGCGAGCTAGCGTTTGTTTCCCAGTCCTAAATGGAGTTGAATCACATGCTGTTTCTAGTCCTACGATCAAGAGTTGTTTTCTAGTAAGAAGAGTCACTATTGTGCTCCCATTGCCATACACAGTGCAAATAGCACTCTTGTCTGTTCCCAGCAAGTACAGTGTATTGGACTGAAGAGGAGCTACTGTTCTTGTCAGTTTCCTAAGCAGAGTTGAACTAGATATGGCCTGTGGGTGTAGGAAGCACAGTTCTTTTTTTCTGAGCAAGCTCAGTGTTCGGACACCATAGGAAACACACTAGAGTAGAAGAGTGCTCTTTTCTCAAAAGCAGAGTGTGTTTCTTGTAAGGCGAGCTAGCGTTTGTTTCCCAGTCCTAAATGGAGTTGAATCACATGCAGTTTCTAGTCCTACTATCAAGAGTTGTTTTCTAGTAAGAAGAGTTACTATTGTGCTCCCATTGCCATACACAGTGCAAATAGCACTCGTGTCTGTTCCCAGCAAGTACAGTGTATTGGACTGAAGAGGAGCTACTGTTCTTGTCAGTTTCCTAAGCAGAGTTGAACTAGATATGGCCCGTGTGTGCAGGAAGCACAGTTCTTTGTTCTGAGCAAGCTCACTGTTCTGGCCCTATAGGAAACACACTAGAGTAGAAGAGTGCTCTTTTCTCAAAAGCAGAGTGGGTTTCTTGTAAGGCAAGCTAGCGATTGTTTCCCAGTAACAAATGGAGTTGAATCACATGCAGTTTCTGGTCCTACGAGCAAGAGTTGTTTTCTGGTAAGAAGAGTCAATATTGTGGTCCAATTGCCATATACAGTGCAAATAGGACTCGCGTCTCTTCCCAGCAAGTGCAGTGTATTGGATTGAAGAAGAGCTACTGTTCCTGTCAGTTTCCTAAGCAGAGTTGAACAAGATATGGCCCTTGTGTGTAGTAAGCACAGTTCTTTTGTTCTGAGCAAGCTCACTGTTCTGGCCCCATAAGAAACACAGTGGAATAGAAGAGTGCTCTTTTCTCAAAAGCAGAGTGTGTTTCTTGTAAGGCGAGCTATCGTTTGTTTACCAGTCTTAAATTGAGTTGAATCTCATGCAGTTTCTGGTAATATGAGCAAGAGTTTTTTTCTGGTAAGATGAGACACTATTGCGCTCCCATTGTCATACACAGGGCAAATAGCACTCGCGTCTGTTCCCAGCATGTACTGTGTATTGGACTGAAGAGGATCTACTGTTCTTGTTCAGTTTCCTAAGCAGAACTGAACTAGATATGGCCCGCGTGTTTAGGAAGCACAATTCTTTTTTTTCTGAGCAAGCTCACTGTTCGGACCCCATAGGAAACAGACTAGAGTAGAAGAGTGCTCTTTTCTCAAAAGCAGAGTGTGTTTCTTGTAAGGCGAGCTAGCGTTTGTATCCCAGTCCTAAATGGAGTTGAATCACATGCAGTTTTTGGTCCTACGAGCAAGAGTTGTTTTCTGGTAAAGAAAGTCACTATTGCGTTCCCATTGCCATACACAGTGCAAATAGCACTCGCGTCTGTTCCCAGCAAGAACAGTGAATTGGAATGAAGAGGAGCTACTGTTCTTGTAAGTTTCCTAAGCAGAGTTGAACTAGATATGGCCCATGTGTAGGAAGCACAGTTCTTTTGTTCTGAGCAAGCTCACTGTTCTGGCCCTATAGGAAACACACTAGAGTAGAAGAGTGCTCTTTTGTCAAAAGCAGAGTGTGTTTCTTGTAAGGCGAGCTAGTGTTTGTTTCCCAGTCCTAAATGCAGTTTATTCCATGCAGTTTCTGTTCCTATGAGCAAGAGTTGTTTTCTGGTAAGGAAAGTCACTATTGCGCTACCATTGCCATGCACAGAGCAAATTGCACTCGCGTCTGTTCCCAGCATGTACAGTGTATTGGACTGAAGAGGAGCTACTGTTCTTGTCAGTTTCCTAAGGAGAGTTGAACTACATATGGACCATATGTGGAGGAAGCACAGTTCTTTTGTTCTGAGCAAGCTCAGTGTTCGGACACCATAGGAAACACACTAGAGTAGAAGAGTGCTCTTTTCTCAAAAGCAGAGTGTGTTTCTTGTAAGGCGAGCTAGCGTTTGTTTTGCAGTCCTAAATGGAGTTGAATCACATGCAGTTTCTAGTCCCACGATCAAGAGTTGTTTTCTAGTAAGAAGAGTCACTATTGCGCTCCCAATACCTTAAACGAGTGCAAATAGCACTCGCGTCTGTTCCCAGGAAGTACAGTGTATTGGACTGAAGAGGAGCTACTGTTCTTGTCAGTTTCCTAACTAGAGTTGAACTAGATATGGCCCGTGTGTGTAGGAAGCACAGCTCTTTTGCTCTGAGCAAGCTCACTGTTCTGGCCCTGTAGTAAACACCGTAGAGTAGAAGAGTGCTCTTTTCTCAAAAGCAGAGTGTGTTTTTTGTAAGGCAAGGTAGCGTTTGTTTCCCAGTCCTACCTGGAGTTGAATCCCATGCAGTTTCTTGTCCTACAAGCAAGAATTGTTTTCTGGTAAGAAGAGTCACTATTGTGCTTCCATTGCCATACACAGTGCAAATAGCACTGGTGTCTGTTCCCAGCAAGAACAGTGAATTGGACTGAAGAGGAGATACTGTTCTCGTCAGTTTTGTAATGAGAGTTGAACTAGATATGGCCCGTGTGTGTAGGAAGCACATTTCTTTGGTTCTGAGCAAGCTCACTGTTCTGGCCCTATAGGAAACACCGTAGAGTAGAAGAGTGCTCTTTTCTCAAAAGCAGAGTGTGTTTCTTGTAAGGCGAGCTAGCGATTGTTTCCAAGTCCCAAATAGAGTTGAATCCCATGCATTTTTGGTCCTACGAGCAAGAGTTGTTTTCTGGTAAGAAGAGTCACTATTGCGCTCTCATTGCCATACACAGTGCAAATAGTACTCGCGTCTGGTCCAAGCAAGAACAGTGAGTTGGACTGAAGAGGAGCTACTGTTCTTGTCAGTTTCCTAAGCAGAGTTGAACTAGATATGGCCCCTGTGTGTACGAAGCACAGTTCTTTTGTTCTGAGCAAGCTCACTGTTCTGCCCTATAAGAAGCACAGAAGAGTAGAAGAGTGCTCTTTTGTCAAAAGCAGAGTGTGTTTCTTGTAAGGCGAGCTAGCGTTTGTTTCCCAGTCCAAAACAGAGTTGAATCCCATGCAGTTTTTGGTACTATGAGCAAGAGTTGTTTTCTGGTAAGGAAAGTCACTATTGCGCTCCCATTGTCATACACAGTGCAAATGGCACTCGTGTCTGTTCCCAGCAAGTACAGTGTATTGGACTGAAGAGGAGCTACTGTTCTTGTCAGTTTCCTAAGCAGAGTTGAACTAGATATGCCCCGTGTGTGTAGGAAGCACACCTCTTTTGCTCTGAGCAAGCTCACTGTTCGGATCCCATAGGAAACACATTGGAGTAGAAGAGTGCTCTTTTTTCAAAAGCAGAGTGTGTTTCTTGTAAGGAGAGCTAGTGTTTGTTTCCCAGTCCTACATGGAGTTGAATCCCATGCAGGTTATGTTCCTACAAGCAAGAGTTGTTTTCGGGTAAGAAGAGTCACTATTGTGCTCCCATTTTCATACACTGGACAAAAAGCACTGGTGTCTGTTCCTAGCAAGTACAGTGTATTGGACTGAAGAGGAGCTACTGTTCTTGTCAGTTTCCTAAACAGAGTTGAACTAGATATGGCCCGTGTGTGTAGGAAGCACAGTTCATTTTTCTGAGCAAGCTCACTTTTCTGGCCCTTTAAGAAACACAGGAGAGTAGAAGAATGCTCATTTCTCAAAAGCAGAGTGTGTTTCTTGTAAGGCGAACTGCTGTTTGTTTCCGAGTCCTAAATTGAGTTGAATCACATGCAGTTTCTGGTCCTTCGAGGAAGATTTGTTTTCTGGTAGAAGAGTCACTACTGTGCTCCCATTGCCATACACAGTGCAAATAGCACTCACGTCTGTTCCCAGCAAGTACAGTGTATTGGACTGAAGAGGAGCTACTGTTCTAGTCAGTTTCCTAAGCAGAGTGGAACTAGATATGGCCCGTGTGTGTAGGAAGCATAGTTCATTTGTTCTGAGCAAGCTCACTGTTCTGGCCCTATAGGAAGCACAGTAGAGTAGAAGAGTGCTCTTTTCTCATAAGCAGAGTGTGTTTCTTGTAAGACAAGCTAGAGTTTGTTTCTCAGTCCTAAATAGATTTGAATCCCATGCAGTTTTTGTTACTATGAGCAAGAGTTGTTTTCTGGTAAGGAAAGTCACTATTGAGCTCCCATTGCCATACACAGTGCAAATAGCACTTGTGTCTGTTCCCAGAAAGAACAGTGAATTTGACTGAAGAGGAGCTACTGTTCTTGTCAGTTTCCTAACCAGAGTTGAACTAGATATGGCCCGTGTATATAGGAAGCACAGTTCATTTGTTCTGAGCAAGCTCACTGATCTGGCCCTATAGGAAACACAGTAAAGTAGAAGAATGCTCTTTCTCAAAAGAAGAGTGTGTTTCTTGTAAGGCAAGCTAGCGTTTGTTTCCCTGTCCTAAATGGAGTTGATTCATATGCAGTTTCTGGTCCTAGGAATAAGAGTTGTTTTCTGGTAAGAAGAGTCACTATTGCGCTCCCATTGCCATACATAGTGCAAAGAGCACTAGCGTCTGTTCTCAGCAAGTACAGTTTATTGGACTGAGGAGAAGCTACTGTTCTTGTCAGGTTCCTAAGCAGAGTTGAGGTAGATATGGCCCGTGAGTGTAGGAAGCACAGTTCTTTTGTTCTGAGCAAACTCACTGTTTTGGCCCTATAGGAAACACACTAGATTAGAAGAGTGCTCTTTTGTCAAAAGCAGAGTGTGTTTCTTGTAAGGTGAGCTAGTGTTTGTTTCCCAGTCCTAAATGCAGTTTATTCCATGCAGTTTCTGTTCCTATGAGCAAGAGTTGTTTTCTGGTAAGGAAAGTCACTATTGCGCTACCATTGCCATGCACAGAGCAAATTGCACTCGCGTCTGTTCCCAGCAAGTACATTGTATTGGACTGAAGAGGAGCTACTGTTCTTGTCAGTTTCCCAAGCAGAGTTGAAGTAGATATGGCCCCTGTGTGTAGGAAGCACAGTTTTTTGTTATGAGCAAGCTCACTGTTCAGACACCATAGGAAACACAGTAGAGTAGAAGAGTGCTCTTTTCTCAAAAGCAGAGTGTGTTTCCTGTAAGGCGAGCTAGCGATTATTTCCTAGTCCTAAATGGAGTTGAATCATATGTAGTTTCTGGTCCTACGAGCAAGAGTTGTTTTATGGTTAGAAGAGTCAATATTGTGCTTCCATTGCCATACACAGTGCAAATAGCACTCGCGTCTGTTGCCAGCAAGAACAGTGAATTGGACTGAAGTGGAGCTACTGTTCTTGTCAGTATCCTAAGCAGAGTTGAACTAGATATGGCGCGTGTGTGTAGGAAGCACAGTTCTTTTGTTCTGAGCAAGCTCACTGTTCTGGCCCTATAGGAAACACAGTAGTGTAGAAGAATGCTCATTTCTCAAAAGTAGAGTGTTTTTCTTGTAAGGCGAGCTAGCTGTTGTTTCCCAGTCCTAAATGGAGTTGAATCACATGCAGTTTCTGGTCCTAAGAGCAAGAGTTGTTTTCTGGTACGAAGAGTCACTATTGTGCTCCCATTGCCATACATAGTGCAAAGAGCACTCGCATCTGCTCCCAGCAAGTACAGTGAATTGGACTGAAGAGGAGCTACTGTTCTTGTCAGTTTCCTAAGGAGAGTTGAACTACATATGGCCCATGTGTGTAGGAAGCACAGTTCTTTTGTTCCTAGCAAGCTCACTGTTCTGGCCCTATAGGAAACACAGTAGAGTAGAAGAGTGCTCTTTCTCAGAAGCAGAGTGTGTTTCTGTTAAGGCGAGCTAGTGTTTGATTCCCAGTCCTAAATAGAGTTGATTCACATGCAGTTTCTAGTCCTATGAGCAAGAGTTGTTTTCTGGTAAGAAGAGTCACTATTGCGCTCCCATTGACATACATAGTGCAAAGAGCACTCGCGTCTGCTCCCAGCAAGTACAGTTTATTGGACTGAAGAGGAGCTACTGTTCTTGTCAGTTTCCTAAGCAGAGTTGAACTAGATATGATCCATGTGTGTAGGAAGCACAGTTCTTTTGTTCTGAGCAAGCTCACTGTTTGGAACCCATAGGAAACACAGTAGAGTAGAAGAGTGCTCTTTTCTCTAAAGCAGAGTGTGTTTCTCGTAAGGCAAGCTAGCGTTTGTTTCGCAGTCCTAAATGGAGTTGAATCCCATGCAGTTTTTGGTACTACGAGCAAGAGTTGTTTTCTGGTAAGAAGACTCACTATTGCGCTGCCATTGCCATACACAGGACAAATAGCACTGGCGTCTGTTCGCAGCAAGTACAGTGTATTGGACTGAAGAAGATCTACTGTTCTTGTCAGGTTCCTAAGCAGACTTGAACTAGATATGGCCGTGTGTGTAGGAAGCACAGTTTTTTTGTTCTGAGCAAGCTCACTGTTCGGACCACATAGGGAACACAGTAAAGTAGAAGAGTGCTTTTTTCTCAAAAGCAGAGTGTGTTTCTTGTAAGGCGAGCTAGCGTTTGTTTTCCATTCCTAATTGGAGTTGAATCACATGCAGTTTCTGGTCCTAGGAGCAAGAGTTGTTTTCTGGTAAGGAAAGTCACTATTGCGCTCTCATTGCCATACACAGTGCCAATAGCCCTCCCGTCTGTTCCCAGCAAGTACAGTGTATTGGACTGAAGAGGAGCTACTGTTCTTCTCAGTTTCCTAAGCAGAGTTGAACTAGATATGATCCATGTGTGTAGTAAGCACAGTTCTTTTGTTCTGAGCAAGCTCACTGTTTGGAACCCATAGGAAACACAGTAGAGTAGAAGAGTGCTCTTTTCTCAAAAGCAGAGTGGGTTTCTCGTAAGGCGAGCCTGCGTTTGTTTCCCAGTCCTAAATGGAGTTGAGTCACATGCAGTTTCTGGTCCTAGGAGCAAGTGTTGTTTTCTGGTAAGAATAGTCTCTATTGCGCTCCCATTGTCATACACAGGGCAAATAGCACTGGCGTCTGTTCCCAGCAAGTACAGTGTATTGTACTGAAGAGAAGCTACTGTTCTTGTCAGTTTCCTAAGCAGAGTTTAACTAGATATGGCCCATGTATTTAGGAAGCACAGTTCTTTGGTCTGAGCAACCTCACTGTTCGGACACCATTGGAAACACACTAGAGTAGATAAGTGCTCTTTTCTCAAAAGCAGAGTGTGTTTCTTGTAAGGCGAGCTAGCGTTTGTTTCCCATTCCTAAATGGATTTGAATCACATGCTGTTTCTAGTCCTATGATCAAGAGTTGTTTTCTAGTAAGAAGAGTCACTATTGTCCTCCCATTGCCATACACAGTGCAAATAGCACTCTTGTCTGTTCCTAGCAAGTACAGTGTATTGGACTGAAGAGGAGCTACTGTTCTTGTCAGTTTCCTAAGCAGAGTTGAACTAGATATGGCCTGTGGGTGTAGGAAGCACAGTTCTTTTTTTCTGAGCAAGCTCAGTGTTCGGACACCATAGGAAACACACTAGAGTAGAAGAGTGCTCTTTTCTCAAAAGCAGAGTGTGTTTCTTGTAAGGCGAGCTAGCGTTTGTTTCCCAGTCCTAAATGGAGTTGAATCACATGCAGTTTCTAGTCCTACTATCAAGAGTTGTTTTCTAGTAAGAAGAGTTACTATTGTGCTCCCATTGCCATACACAGTGCAAATAGCACTCGTGTCTGTTCCCAGCAAGTACAGTGTATTGGACTGAAGAGGAGCTACTGTTCTTGTCAGTTTCCTAAGCAGAGTTGAACTAGATATGGCCCGTGTGTGCAGGAAGCACAGTTCTTTGTTCTGAGCAAGCTCACTGTTCTGGCCCTATAGGAAACACACTAGAGTAGAAGAGTGCTCTTTTCTCAAAAGCAGAGTGGGTTTCTTGTAAGGCAAGCTAGCGATTGTTTCCCAGTAACAAATGGGGTTGAATCACATGCAGTTTCTGGTCCTACGAGCAAGAGTTGTTTTCTGGTAAGAAGAGTCATTATTGTGGTCCAATTGCCATATACAGTGCAAATAGGACTCGCGTCTCTTCCCAGGAAGTGCAGTGTATTGGATTGAAGAGGAGCTACTGTTCCTGTCAGTTTCCTAAGCAGAGTTGAACAAGATATGGCCCGTTTGTGTAGTAAGCACAGTTCTTTTGTTCTGAGCAAGCTCACTGTTCTGGCCCCATAAGAAACACAGTGGAATAGAAGAGTGCTCTTTTCTCAAAAGCAGAGTGTGTTTCTTGTAAGGCGAGCTATCGTTTGTTTACCAGTCTTAAATTGAGTTGAATCCCATGCAGTTTCTGGTAATATGAGCAAGAGTTTTTTTCTGGTAAGATGAGACACTATTGCGCTCCCGTTGTCATACACAGGGCAAATAGCACTCGCGTCTGTTCCCAGCATGTACTGTGTATTGGACTGAAGAGGATCTACTGTTCTTGTTCAGTTTCCTAAGCAGAACTGAACTAGATATGGCCCGCGTGTTTAGGAAGCACAATTCTTTTTGTTCTGAGCAAGCTCACTGTTCGGACCCCATAGGAAACAGACTAGAGTAGAAGAGTGCTCTTTTCTCAAAAGCAGAGTGTGTTTCTTGTAAGGCGAGCTAGCATTTGTATCCCAGTCCTAAATGGAGTTGAATCACATGCAGTTTTTGGTCCTACGAGCAAGAGTTGTTTTCTGGTAAAGAAAGTCACTATTGCGTTCCCATTGCCATACACAGTGCAAATAGCACTCGCGTCTGTTCCAAGCAAGTACAGTGTATTGTACTGAAGAGTAGCTACTGTTCTTGTCAGTTTCCTAAGCAGAGTTGAACTAGATAGGGTCTGGGTGTTTAGGAAGCACAGCTCTATTGTTCTGAGCAAGCTCACTGTTCGGACCCCATAGGAAACACAGTAGAGTAGAAGAGTGCTCTTTTCTCAAAAGCAGAGTGTGTTTCTTATAAGGCGAGCTAGCGATTGTTTCCCAGTCCTAAATGGAGTTGAATCACATGCAGTTTCTGGTCCTAAGAGCAAGAGTTGTTTTCTGGTAAGAAGAGTCACTATTGTGTTCCTTTGCCATACACAGTGCAAATAGCACTGGCGTCTGTTCCCAGCAAGAACAGTGAATTGGAATGAAGAGGAGCTACTGTTCTTGTCAGTTTCCTAAGCAGAGTTGAACTAGATATGGCCCATGTGTAGGAAGCACAGTTCTTTTGTTCTGAGCAAGCTCACTGTTCTGGCCCTATAGGAAACACACTAGATTAGAAGAGTGCTCTTTTGTCAAAAGCAGAGTGTGTTTCTTGTAAGGTGAGCTAGTGTTTGTTTCCCAGTCCTAAATGCAGTTTATTCCATGCAGTTTCTGTTCCTATGAGCAAGAGTTGTTTTCTGGTAAGGAAAGTCACTATTGCGCTACCATTGCCATGCACAGAGCAAATTGCACTCGCGTCTGTTCCCAGCAAGTACATTGTATTGGACTGAAGAGGAGCTACTGTTCTTGTCAGTTTCCCAAGCAGAGTTGAAGTAGATATGGCCCCTGTGTGTAGGAAGCACAGTTTTTTGTTATGAGCAAGCTCACTGTTCAGACACCATAGGAAACACAGTAGAGTAGAAGAGTGCTCTTTTCTCAAAAGCAGAGTGTGTTTCCTGTAAGGCGAGCTAGCGATTATTTCCTAGTCCTAAATGGAGTTGAATCATATGTAGTTTCTGGTCCTACGAGCAAGAGTTGTTTTATGGTTAGAAGAGTCAATATTGTGCTTCCATTGCCATACACAGTGCAAATAGCACTCGCGTCTGTTGCCAGCAAGAACAGTGAATTGGACTGAAGTGGAGCTACTGTTCTTGTCAGTATCCTAAGCAGAGTTGAACTAGATATGGCGCGTGTGTGTAGGAAGCACAGTTCTTTTGTTCTGAGCAAGCTCACTGTTCTGGCCCTATAGGAAACACAGTAGTGTAGAAGAATGCTCATTTCTCAAAAGTAGAGTGTTTTTCTTGTAAGGCGAGCTAGCTGTTGTTTCCCAGTCCTAAATGGAGTTGAATCACATGCAGTTTCTGGTCCTAAGAGCAAGAGTTGTTTTCTGGTACGAAGAGTCACTATTGTGCTCCCATTGCCATACATAGTGCAAAGAGCACTCGCATCTGCTCCCAGCAAGTACAGTGAATTGGACTGAAGAGGAGCTACTGTTCTTGTCAGTTTCCTAAGGAGAGTTGAACTACATATGGCCCATGTGTGTAGGAAGCACAGTTCTTTTGTTCCTAGCAAGCTCACTGTTCTGGCCCTATAGGAAACACAGTAGAGTAGAAGAGTGCTCTTTCTCAGAAGCAGAGTGTGTTTCTGTTAAGGCGAGCTAGCGTTTGATTCCCAGTCCTAAATAGAGTTGATTCACATGCAGTTTCTAGTCCTATGAGCAAGAGTTGTTTTCTGGTAAGAAGAGTCACTATTGCGCTCCCATTGACATACATAGTGCAAAGAGCACTCGCGTCTGCTCCCAGCAAGTACAGTTTATTGGACTGAAGAGGAGCTACTGTTCTTGTCAGTTTCCTAAGCAGAGTTGAACTAGATATGATCCATGTGTGTAGGAAGCACAGTTCTTTTGTTCTGAGCAAGCTCACTGTTTGGAACCCATAGGAAACACAGTAGAGTAGAAGAGTGCTCTTTTCTCTAAAGCAGAGTGTGTTTCTCGTAAGGCAAGCTAGCGTTTGTTTCGCAGTCCTAAATGGAGTTGAATCCCATGCAGTTTTTGGTACTACGAGCAAGAGTTGTTTTCTGGTAAGAAGACTCACTATTGCGCTGCCATTGCCATACACAGGACAAATAGCACTGGCGTCTGTTCGCAGCAAGTACAGTGTATTGGACTGAAGAAGATCTACTGTTCTTGTCAGGTTCCTAAGCAGACTTGAACTAGATATGGCCGTGTGTGTAGGAAGCACAGTTTTTTTGTTCTGAGCAAGCTCACTGTTCGGACCACATAGGGAACACAGTAAAGTAGAAGAGTGCTTTTTTCTCAAAAGCAGAGTGTGTTTCTTGTAAGGCGAGCTAGCGTTTGTTTTCCATTCCTAATTGGAGTTGAATCACATGCAGTTTCTGGTCCTAGGAGCAAGAGTTGTTTTCTGGTAAGGAAAGTCACTATTGCGCTCTCATTGCCATACACAGTGCCAATAGCCCTCCCGTCTGTTCCCAGCAAGTACAGTGTATTGGACTGAAGAGGAGCTACTGTTCTTCTCAGTTTCCTAAGCAGAGTTGAACTAGATATGATCCATGTGCGTAGTAAGCACAGTTCTTTTGTTCTGAGCAAGCTCACTGTTTGGAACCCATAGGAAACACAGTAGAGTAGAAGAGTGCTCTTTTCTCAAAAGCAGAGTGGGTTTCTTGTAAGGCGAGCCTGCGTTTGTTTCCCAGTCCTAAATGGAGTTGAGTCACATGCAGTTTCTGGTCCTACGAGCAAGTATTGTTTTCTGGTAAGAATAGTTTCTATTGTGCTCCCATTGTCATACACAGGGCAAATAGCACTGGCGTCTGTTCCCAGCAAGTACAGTGTATTGTACTGAAGAGAAGCTACTGTTCATGTCAGTTTCCTAAGCAGAGTTTAACTAGATATGGCCCGTGTATTTAGGAAGCACAGTTCTTTGGTCTGAGCAACCTCACTGTTCGAACACCATTGGAAACTCACTAGAGTAGATGAGTGCTCTTTTCTCAAAAGCAGAGTGTGTTTCTTGTAAGGCGAGCTAGCGTTTGTTTCCCAGTCCTAAATGGAGTTGAATCACATGCTGTTTCTAGTCCTACGATCGAGAGTTGTTTTCTAGTAAGAAGAGTCACTATTGTGCTCCCATTGCCATACACAGTGCAAATAGCACTCTCGTCTGTTCCCAGCCAGTACAGTGTATTGGACTGAAGAGGAGCTACTGTTCTTGTCAGTTTCCTAAGCAGAGTTGAACTAGATATGGCCCGTGGGTGTAGGAAGCACGGTTCTTTTGTTCTGACCAAGCTCAGTGTTCAGACACCATAGGAAACACACTAGAGTAGAAGAGTGCTCTTTTCTCAAAAGCAGAGTGTGTTTCTTGTAAGGCGAGCTAGCGTTTGTTTCCCAGTCCTAAATGCAGTTTATTCCCATGCAGTTTCTGTTCCTATGAGCAAGAGTTGTTTTCTGGTAAGGAAAGTCACTATTGCGCTACCATTGCCATACACAGAGCAAATTGCTCTCGCGTCTGTTCCCAGCAAGTACATTGTATTGGACTGAAGAGGAGCTACTGTTCTTGTCAGTTTCCTAAGCAGAGTTGAACTAGATATGGCCCGTCTGTGTAGGAAGCACAGTTTTTTGTTATGAGCAAGCTCACTGTTCGGACACCATAGGAAACACAGTAGAGTAGAAGAGTGCTCTTTTCTCAAAAGCAGAGTGTGTTTCCTGTAAGGCGAGCTAGCGATTATTTCCCAGTCCTAAATGGAGTTGAATCACATGCAGTTTCTGGTCCTATGAGCAAGAGTTGTTTTCTGGTAATAAGAGTCACTATTGTGCTTCCATTGCCATACACAGTGCAAATAGCACTCGCGTCTGTTCCCAGCAAGAACAGTGAATTGGACTGAAGTGGAGCTACTGTTCTTGTCAGTATCCTAAGCAGAGTTGAACTAGATATGGCCCGTGTGTGTAGGAAGCACCGTTCTTTTGTTCTGAGCAAGCTCACTGTTCTGGCCCTATAGGAAACACACTAGAGTAGATGAATGCTCATTTCTCAAAATTAGAGTGTTTTTCTTGTAAGGTGAGCTAGCTTTTGTTTCCCAGTCCTCAATGGAGTTGAATCACATGCAGTTTCTGGTCCTACGAGCAAGAGTTGTTTTCTGGTAAGAAGAGTCTCTATTGCGCTCCCATTGCCTATACAGTGCAAATAACTCTCGCGTCTGTTCCCAGCAAGTACAGTGTATTGGACTGAAGAGGAGCTACTGTTCTTGTCAGTTTCCTAAGCAGAGTTGATCTAGATATGGCCCGTGTGTGTAGGAAGCACAGTTCTTTTGTTCTGAGCAAGCTCAGTGTTCGGACACCATAGGAAACACACTAGAGTAGAAGAGTGGTCTTTTCTCAAAAGCAGAGAGTGTTTCTTGTAAGGCGAGCTAGCGTTTGTTTCCCAGTCCTAAATGGAGTTGAATCACATGCAGTTTCTAGTCTTACGATCAAGAGCTGTTTTCTAGTAAGAAGAGTAACTATTGCACTCCCATTGCCATACACAGTGCAAATAGCACTCGCGTCTTTTCCCAGCAAGTACCGTGTATTGGACAGAAGAAGAGCTACTGTTCTTGTCAGTTTCCTAAGCAGAGTTGAACTAGATATGGCCCGTGTGTGTAGGAAGCACAGTTCTTTGTTCTGAGAAAGCTCACTGTTCTGGCCCTATAGGAAACACAGTAGAGTAGATGAATGCTCATTTCTCAAAAGTAGAGTGTGTTTCTTGTAAGGCGAGCTAGCATTTATTTCCCAGGCCTAAATAGAGATGAATCACATGCAGTTTCTGGTCCTATGAGCAAGAGTTGTTTTCTGGTAAGAAGAGTCTCTATTGTGTTACCATTGACATACACAGTGCAAATAGCTCTCCCGTCTGTTCCCAGCAATTACAGTGTATTGTATTGAAGAGAAGCTACTGTTCTTGTCAGTTTCCTAAGCAGAGTTTAACTAGATATGGCCCGTGTATTTAGGAAGCACAGTTCTTTGGTCTGAGCAACCTCACTGTTCGGACACCATTGGAAACACACTAGAGTAGATGAGTGCTCTTTTCTCAAAAGCAGAGTGTGTTTCTTGTAAGGCGAGCTAGCGTTTGTTTCCCAGTCCTAAATGGAGTTGAATCACATGCTGTTTCTAGTCCTACGATCAAGAGTTGTTTTCTAGTAAGAAGAGTCACTATTGTGCTCCCATTGCCATACACAGTGCAAATAGCACTCTTGTCTGTTCCCAGCAAGTACAGTGTATTGGACTGAAGAGGAGCTACTGTTCTTGTCAGTTTCCTAAGCAGAGTTGAACTAGATATGGCCTGTGGGTGTAGGAAGCACAGTTCTTTTTTTCTGAGCAAGCTCAGTGTTCGGACACCATAGGAAACACACTAGAGTAGAAGAGTGCTCTTTTCTCAAAAGCAGAGTGTGTTTCTTGTAAGGCGAGCTAGCGTTTGTTTCCCAGTCCTAAATGGAGTTGAATCACATGCAGTTTCTAGTCCTACTATCAAGAGTTGTTTTCTAGTAAGAAGAGTTACTATTGTGCTCCCATTGCCATACACAGTGCAAATAGCACTCGTGTCTGTTCCCAGCAAGTACAGTGTATTGGACTGAAGAGGAGCTACTGTTCTTGTCAGTTTCCTAAGCAGAGTTGAACTAGATATGGCCCGTGTGTGCAGGAAGCACAGTTCTTTGTTCTGAGCAAGCTCACTGTTCTGGCCCTATAGGAAACACACTAGAGTAGAAGAGTGCTCTTTTCTCAAAAGCAGAGTGGGTTTCTTGTAAGGCAAGCTAGCGATTGTTTCCCAGTAACAAATGGAGTTGAATCACATGCAGTTTCTGGTCCTACGAGCAAGAGTTGTTTTCTGGTAAGAAGAGTCAATATTGTGGTCCAATTGCCATATACAGTGCAAATAGGACTCGCGTCTCTTCCCAGCAAGTGCAGTGTATTGGATTGAAGAAGAGCTACTGTTCCTGTCAGTTTCCTAAGCAGAGTTGAACAAGATATGGCCCTTGTGTGTAGTAAGCACAGTTCTTTTGTTCTGAGCAAGCTCACTGTTCTGGCCCCATAAGAAACACAGTGGAATAGAAGAGTGCTCTTTTCTCAAAAGCAGAGTGTGTTTCTTGTAAGGCGAGCTATCGTTTGTTTACCAGTCTTAAATTGAGTTGAATCCCATGCAGTTTCTGGTAATATGAGCAAGAGTTTTTTTCTGGTAAGATGAGACACTATTGCGCTCCCATTGTCATACACAGGGCAAATAGCACTCGCGTCTGTTCCCAGCATGTACTGTGTATTGGACTGAAGAGGATCTACTGTTCTTGTTCAGTTTCCTAAGCAGAACTGAACTAGATATGGCCCGCGTGTTTAGGAAGCACAATTCTTTTTTTTCTGAGCAAGCTCACTGTTCGGACCCCATAGGAAACAGACTAGAGTAGAAGAGTGCTCTTTTCTCAAAAGCAGAGTGTGTTTCTTGTAAGGCGAGCTAGCGTTTGTATCCCAGTCCTAAATGGAGTTGAATCACATGCAGTTTTTGGTCCTACGAGCAAGAGTTGTTTTCTGGTAAAGAAAGTCACTATTGCGTTCCCATTGCCATACACAGTGCAAATAGCACTCGCGTCTGTTCCCAGCAAGAACAGTGAATTGGAATGAAGAGGAGCTACTGTTCTTGTAAGTTTCCTAAGCAGAGTTGAACTAGATATGGCCCATGTGTAGGAAGCACAGTTCTTTTGTTCTGAGCAAGCTCACTGTTCTGGCCCTATAGGAAACACACTAGAGTAGAAGAGTGCTCTTTTGTCAAAAGCAGAGTGTGTTTCTTGTAAGGCGAGCTAGTGTTTGTTTCCCAGTCCTAAATGCAGTTTATTCCATGCAGTTTCTGTTCCTATGAGCAAGAGTTGTTTTCTGGTAAGGAAAGTCACTATTGCGCTACCATTGCCATGCACAGAGCAAATTGCACTCGCGTCTGTTCCCAGCATGTACAGTGTATTGGACTGAAGAGGAGCTACTGTTCTTGTCAGTTTCCTAAGGAGAGTTGAACTACATATGGACCATATGTGGAGGAAGCACAGTTCTTTTGTTCTGAGCAAGCTCAGTGTTCGGACACCATAGGAAACACACTAGAGTAGAAGAGTGCTCTTTTCTCAAAAGCAGAGTGTGTTTCTTGTAAGGCGAGCTAGCGTTTGTTTCCCAGTCCTAAATGGAGTTGAATCACATGCAGTTTCTAGTCCTACTATCAAGAGTTGTTTTCTAGTAAGAAGAGTTACTATTGTGCTCCCATTGCCATACACAGTGCAAATAGCACTCGTGTCTGTTCCCAGCAAGTACAGTGTATTGGACTGAAGAGGAGCTACTGTTCTTGTCAGTTTCCTAAGCAGAGTTGAACTAGATATGGCCCGTGTGTGCAGGAAGCACAGTTCTTTGTTCTGAGCAAGCTCACTGTTCTGGCCCTATAGGAAACACACTAGAGTAGAAGAGTGCTCTTTTCTCAAAAGCAGAGTGGGTTTCTTGTAAGGCAAGCTAGCGATTGTTTCCCAGTAACAAATGGAGTTGAATCACATGCAGTTTCTGGTCCTACGAGCAAGAGTTGTTTTCTGGTAAGAAGAGTCAATATTGTGGTCCAATTGCCATATACAGTGCAAATAGGACTCGCGTCTCTTCCCAGCAAGTGCAGTGTATTGGATTGAAGAAGAGCTACTGTTCCTGTCAGTTTCCTAAGCAGAGTTGAACAAGATATGGCCTGTTTGTGTAGTAAGCACAGTTCTTTTGTTCTGAGCAAGCTCACTGTTCTGGCCCCATAAGAAACACAGTGGAATAGAAGAGTGCTCTTTTCTCAAAAGCAGAGTGTGTTTCTTGGAAGGTCAGCTAGCGATTGTTTCTCAGTCATAAATGGAGTTGAATCACATGCAGTTTTTGGTCCTACGAGCAAGAGTTGTTTTCTGGTAAGGAAAGTCACTATTGTGCTCCCTTTGCCATACACAGTGCAAATAGCACTCGCGTCTGTTTCCAGCAAGTACAGTGTATCGGACTGAAGAGGACATACTGTTCTTGTCAGTTTCCTAAGCAGAGTTGAAATAGATATGGCCCATGTGTGTAGGAAGCACAGTTCTTTGGTTCTGAGCAAGCTCATTGTTTGGACTCCATAGGACAAACAGTAGAGTAGAAGAGTGCTCTTCTCTCAAAAGCAGAGTGTGTTTCTTGTAGGCGAGCTAGCGTTTGTGTCTCAGTCCTAAATGGAGTTGAGTCACATGCAGTTTCTGGTCCTACAAGCAAAAGTTGTTTTCTGGTAAGGAAAGTCACTATTGTGCTCCCATTGCCCTATACAAGGCAAATAGCATTCACATGTTTTCCCAGCAAGTACAGTGTATTGGACTGAATAGGAGCTACTGTTCTTGTCAGTTTCCTAAGCAGAGTTGAACTAGATATGGTCCGTGTGTGTAGGAAGCACAGTTCTTTTGTTCTGAGCAAGCTCACTGTTTGGACCCCATAGGAAACACAGTAGAGTAGAAGAGTGCTCTTTTCTCTAAACAGAGTGTGTTTCTTGGAAGTCGAGCTAGCGTTTGTTTCCCAGTCCTAAATGGAGTTGAATCACATGCAGTTTCTGGTCCTACGAGCAAGACTTCTTTTCTGGTAAGAAGTGTCGCTATTGTGCTCCCATTTTCATACACAGGGCAAATAGCACTGGCGTCTCTTCCCAGCATGTACAGTGTATTGGACTGAAGAGGATCTACTGTTCTTGTCAGTTTCCTATGCAGAATTGAACTAGATATGCTGTGTGTGTAGGAAGCCCAGTTCTTTTGTTCTTAGCAAGCTCACTCTTCTGGCGCTATAGGAAACACAGTAGAGTAGAAGAGTGTTCTTTTCTCAAAAGCAGAGTGTGTTTCTTGGAAGTCGAGCTAACGTTTGTTTCCCAGTCCTAAATGGAGTTGAGTCACATGCAGTTTTTTGTCCTACGAGCAAGAGTTGTTTTCTGGTAAGACAAGTCACTATTGTGCTCCAATTGCCATACACAGTGCAAATAGCACTCGCGTCTGTTCCACGAAAGTACAGTGTATTGGACTGAAGAGGAGCTAGTGTTCTCGTCAGTTTCCTAAGCAAAGTTGAACTAGATATGGCCCGTGTGTGTAGGAAGCACAGTTCTTTTGTTCTGAGCAAGCTCACTGTTCGGACCCCATAGGAAACACAGTAGAATAGAAGAGTGCTCTTTTCTCAAAAGCAGAGTGTGTTTCATGTAAGGTGAGCTAGCATTTGTTTCCCAGTCCTAAATGGAGTTGAATCACATGCAGTTTCTGGTCCTACGAGCAAGAGTTGTTTTCTGGAAATGAAAGTCACTATTGCGCTCCCATTGCCATACACAGTGCAAATATCACTCGCGTCTGTTCCCAGCAAGTACAGTGTATCGGACTGAAGAGGAGCTACTGTGCTTGTCAGTTTCCTAAGCAGAGTTGAACTAGACATGGCCCCTGTGTGTAGGAAGCACAGTTCTTTTGTTCTGAGCAATCTCACTGTTCGGACACCATAGGAAACACAGTAGAGTAGAAGAGTGCTCTTTTGTCAAAAGCAGACTGTGTTTCTTGTAAGGCGAGCTAGCGTTTCTTTCCCAGTCCTAAATGGAGTAGAATCACATGCAGTTTCTGATCCTACGAGCAAGAGTTGTTTTCTGGTAGAAGAGTCACTATTGCGCTCCCATTGCCATACACAGTGCAAATAGCACTCGCGTCTGTTCCCAGCAAGTACAGTGTATTGGACTGAAGAGGAGCTACTGTTATTGTCCGTTTCCTAAGCAGAGTTGAACTAGATATGGTCCGTGTGTGTACAAAGGACAGTTCTTTTGTTATGAGCAAGCTCACTGTTCAGAACCCATAGGAAACACAGTAGAGTAGAAGAGTGCTCTTTTCTCAAAAGCAGAGTGTGTTTCTTGGAAGGTCAGCTAGCGATTGTTTCTCAGTCATAAATAGAGTTGAATCACATGCAGTTTTTGGTCCTACGAGCAAGAGTTGTTTTCTGGTAAGGAAAGTCACTATTGTGCTCCCTTTGCCATACACAGTGCAAATAGCACTCGCGTCTGTTTCCAGCAAGTACAGTGTATCGGACTGAAGAGGACATACTGTTCTTGTCAGTTTCCTAAGCAGAGATGAAATAGATATGGCCCATGTGTGTAGGAAGCACAGTTCTTTGGTTCTGAGCAAGCTCATTGTTTGGACTCCATAGGACAAACAGTAGAGTAGAAGAGTGCTCTTTTCTCTAAAGCAGAGTGTGTTTCTGTAAGGCGAGCTAGCTTTTGTTTCCCAGTCCTAAATGGAGTTGAATCACATGCAGTTTCTGGTCCTACGAGCAAGAGTTGTTTTATGGTAAGAAGAGTCACTATTGTGCTGCCATTGCCATACACAGGACAAATAGCACTGGCGTCTGTTCCCAGCACGTACAGTGTATTGGACTGAAGAGGATCTACTGTTCTTGTCAGGTTCCTAAGCATAATTGAACTAGATATGGCCATGTGTGTAGGAAGCACAGTTCTTTTATTCTGAGCAAGCTCAATATTCGGACACCATAGGAAACACAGTAGAGTAGAAGAGTGCTCTTTTCTCAAAAGCAGAGTGTGTTTTTGTAAGGCAAGCTAGCGTTTGTTTCCTACTCCTAAATGGAGTTGAATCACATGCAGTTTCTGGTCCTACGAACAAGAGTTGTTTTCTGGTAAGGAAAGTCTCTATTGCACTCCCATTGCCCTACACAAGGCAAATAGCACTCGCGTCTTTTCCCAGCAAGTACAGTGTATTTGACTGAGTTGGAGCTACTGTTCTTGTCAGCTTCCTAAGCAGAGTTGAACTAAATATGGTCCGTGTGTAGGAAGCACAGTTATTTTGTTCTGAGCAATCTCACTGTTTGGACCCCATAGTAAACACAGTAGAGTAGAAGAGTGCTCTTTTCTCTAAAGCAGAGTTTTTTTTTTGTAAGGCGAGCTAGCATTTGTTTCCCAGTCCTAAATGGAGTGGAATCACATGCAGTTTCAGGTCCTACGAGCAAGAGTTGTCTTCTGGTAAGGAAAGTCACTATTGTGTTCCCATTGCCATACACAGTGCAAATAGCCCTCCCATCTGTTCCCAGCAAGTACAGTGTATTGGACTGAAGAGGAGCTACTGTTCTTCTCAGTTTCCTACGCAGAGTTGATCTAGATATGATCTGTGTGTGTAGGAAGCACAGTTCTTTTTTCTGAGCAAGCTCACTGTTCTGGCCCTATAGGAAACACAGTAGAGTAGAAGAGTGCTCTTTTCTCAAAAGCAGAGTGTGTTTCTTGTAAAGCGAGCTAGAGTTTGTTTCCCAGTCCTAAATGGAGTTGAATCACATGCAGTTTCTGGTCCTACGTGCAAGAGTTGTTTTCTGGTAAGAAGAGTCACTATTGCGCTGTCATTGACATACACAGGACAAATAACACTGGCGTCTGTTCCCAGCAAGTACAGTGTATTGGACTGAAGAGGATCTACTGTTCTTGTCAGGTTCCTAAACAGACTTGAACCAGATATGGCCGTGTGTGTAGGAAGCACAGTTTTTTTGTTCTGAGCGAGCTCACTGTTCGGAACACATAGGAAACACAGTAGAGTAGAAGAGTGCTCTTTTCTCAAAAGCAGAGTGTGTTTCTTGGAAGTCGAGCTAGCGTTTGTTTCCCAGTCCTAAATGGAGTTGAGTCACATACAGTTTTTTGTCCAACGAGCAAGAGTTGTTTTCTGGTAAGACAAGTCACTATTGTGCTCCAATTGCCATACACAGTGCAAATATCACTCGCTTCTGTTCCCCACAAGTACACTGTATCGGACTGAAGAGGAGCTACTGTTCTTGTCAGTTTCCTAAGCAGAGTTGAACTAGATATGGCCCGTGTGTGTAGGAAGCACAGTTCTTATGTTCTGAGCAAGCTCACTGTTCTGGCCCTATAGGAAACACAGTAGAGTAGAAGAGTGCTCTTTTCTAAAAAGCTGAGTGTGTTTCTTGTAAAGCAAGCTAGTGTTTGTTTCCCAGTCCTAAGTGGAGTTGAATCACATGCAGTTTCTGGTCCTACGAACAAGAGTTGTTTTCTGGTAAGTAAAGTCTCTATTGCGCTCCCATTGCCCTACACAAGGCAAATAGCACTCGCGTCTTTTCCCAGCAAGTACAGTGTATTGGACTGAATAGGAGCTACTGTTCTTGTCAGTTTCCTAAGCAGAGTTGAACTAGATGTGGTCCGTGTGTGTATTAAGCACAGTTCTTTTGTTCTGAGCAAGCTCACTGTTCAGACCCAAACGGAAACACAGTAGAGTAGAAGAGTGCTCTTTTCTCAAAAGCAGAGTGTGTTTCTTGTAAGGCGAGCTAGCGTTTGTTTCCCAGTCCTAAATGGAGTTGAGTCACATGCAGTTTTTTGTCCTACGAGCAAGAGTTGTTTTCTGGTAAGACGAGTCACTATTGTGCTCCAATTGCCATACACAGTGCAAATAGCACTCGCGTCTGTTCCCCGAAAGTACAGTGTATTGGACTGAAGAGGAGCTACTGTTCTTCTCAGTTTCCTAAGCAGAGTTGAACTTGATATGGCCCGTGTGTGTAGGAAGCACAGTTCTTTTGTTCCGAGCAAGCTCACTGTTCGGACCCCATAGGAAACACAGTAGAGTAGAAGAGTGCTCTTTTCTCAAAAGCAGAGTGTGTTTCATGTAAGGCGAGCTAGCATTTGTATCCCAGTCCTAAATGATGTTGAATCACATGCAGTTTCTGGTTCTATGAGCAAGAGTTGTTTTCTGGTAAGGAAAGTCACTATTGCGCTCCCATTGCCATACACAGTGCAAATAGCACTCGCATCAGTTCCCAGCAAGTACAGTGTTTCGGAGTGAAGAGGAGCTACTGTTCTTGTCAGTTTCCTAAGCAGAGTTGAACTAGTTATGGCCCGTGTGTAGGAAGCACAAATCTTTTGTTCTGACCAAGCTCAATCTTATGGCCATATAGGAAACACAGTAGAGTAGAAGAGTGCTCTTTTCTCTAAAGCAGAGTGTGTTTCTTGTAAGGCGAGCTAGCGTTTGTTTCCCAGTCCTAAATGGAGTTGAATCACATGCAGTTTCTAGATCTACGAGCAAGAGTTGTTTTATGGTAAGAAGAGTCACTATTGCTCTGCCATTGCCATACACAGGACAAATAGCACTGGCGTCTGTTCCCAGCAAGTACAGTGTATTGGACTGAAGAGGATCTACAGTTCTTGTCAGGTTCCTAAGCAGAATTGAACTAGATATGGCCGTGTGTGTAGGAAGCACAGTTCTTTTGTGCTGAGCAAGCTCACTGTTCGGACACCATAGGAAACACAGTAGAGTAGAATTGTGCTCTTTTCTCAAAAGCAGAGTGTATTTCTTGTAAGGCGAGCTAGCGTTTGTTTCCCAGTCCTAAATGGAGTTGAATCACATGCAGGTTCTGGTCCTAAGAGCAAGATTTGTTTTCTGGTAAGGAAAGTCACTATTGTGCTCCCCTTTCCATACACAGTGCAAATACCTCCCGCGTCTGTTCCCATCAAGTACAGTGTATCGGACTGAAGAGGAGCTCCTGTTCTTGTCAGTTTCCTAAGCAGAGTTTAACATGATATGGCCCATGTGTGTAGGAAGCACAGTTCTTATGTTCTGAGCAAGCTCACTGTTCTGGCCCTATAGGAAACACAGTAGAGTAGAAGCATGCTCTTTTCTCAAAAGCAGAGTGTGTTTTTGTAAGGCAAGCTAGCGTTTGTTTCCTAGTCCTAAATGGAGTTGAATCACATGCAGTTTCTGGTCTTACGAACAAGAGTTGTTTTCAGGTAAGGAAAGTCTCTATTGCGCTCCCATTGCCCTACACAAGGCAAATAGCACTCGCGTCTTTTCCCAGCAAGTACAGTGTATTGTACTGAAGAGGATCTACTGTTCTTGTCAGGTTCCTAAGCAGAATTGAACTAGATATGGTCGTGTATGTAGGAATCACAGTTCTTTTGTTCTGAGCAAGCTCACTGTTCTGGCCCTATAGAAAACACAGTAGAGTACAAGAGTGCTCTTTCCACAAAAGCAGAGTGTGTTTCTTGTAAGGTGAGCAAGCTTTTGTTTCCCAGTCCTAAATGGAGTAGAATCACATGCAGTTTCTGGTCCTACGAGCAAGAGTTGTTTTATAGTAAGAAGAGTCACTATTGCGCTGCCATTGCCATACACAGGACAAATAGCACAGGCGTCTGTTCCCAGCAAGTACAGTGTATTGGACTAAAGAGGATCTACTGTTCTTGTCAGGTTCCTAAGCAGAATTGAACTAGATATGGTCGTGTATGTAGGAATCACAGTTCTTTTGTTCTGATCAGGCTCACTGTTCGGACCCCATAGGAAACACAGTAGAGTAGAAGAGTGCTCTTTTCTCAAAAGCAGAGTGTGTTTCTTGTAAGGCGAGCTAGCATTTGTTTCCCAGTTGTAAATGGAGTTGAATCACATGCAGTTTCTGGTCCTACAAGCAAGAGTTTTTTTCTGGTAAGGAAAGTCACTATTGCGCTCCCATTGTCATACACAGGGCAAATAGCCCTGGCGTCTGTTCCCAGCATGTACAGTGTATTGGACTGAAGAGGATCTACTTACTGTTCTTGTCAGTTTCCTAAGCAGATTGAACTGGATATGGCCCCTGTGTGTAGGAAGCCCAGTTCTTTTGTTCTGAACAAGCTCAGTCTTCTGGCGCTATAGGAAACACAGTAGAGTAGAAGAGTGTTCTTTTCTCAAAAGCAGAGTGTGTTTCTTGTAAGGCGATCTAGCGTTTGTTTCCCAGTCCTAAATGGAGTTGAATCTCATGCAGTTTTTGGTCCTATGAGCAAGAGTTGTTTTCTGGACAGGAAAGTCACTATTGCGCTCCCATTGCCAAATACAGTGCAAATAGCCCTCGCGTCTGTTCCTATCAAGTACAGTGTATTGGACTGAAGAGGAGCTACTGTTCTTGTCAGTTTCCTAAGCATAATTGAACTAGACATGGCCCCTGTGTGTAGAAGGACAGTTCTTTTGTTCTGAGCAAGCTCACAGTTCGGACCCCATAGGAAACACAGTAGAGTAGATGAGTGCTCTTTTCTCAAAAGCAGAGTGTGTTTCTTGTAAGGCGAGCTAGCATTTGTTTCCCAGTTGTAAATGGAGTTGAATCACATGAAGTTTCTGGTCCTACAAGCAAGAGTTGTTTTCTGGTAAGAAGAGTCACTGTTGCACTCCCATTGCCATACACAGGGCAAATAGCACTGGCGTCTGTTCCCAGCATGTACTGTGTTTTGGACTAAGAGGATCTACTGTTCTTGTCAGTTTCCTAAGCAAAGTTGAACTAGATATGGCCCGTGTGTGTAGGAAGCACAGTTCTTTTGTTCTGAGCAATCTCACTGTTCGGACACCATAGGAAACACAGTAGAGTAGAAGAGTGCTCTTTTCTCAAAAGCAGAGTGTGTTTCTTGGAAGTCGAGCTAGCGTTTGTTTCCCAGTCCTAAATGGAGTTGAGTCAAATGCAGTTTTTTGTCCTACGAGCAAGAGTTGTTTTCTGGTAATACAAGTCACTATTGTGCTCCAATTGCCATACACAGTGCAAATAGCACTCACGTCTGTTCCCCGCAAGTACAGTATATTGGACTGAAGAGGAGCTAGTGTTCTTGTCAGTTTCCTAAGCAGAGTTGAACTAGATATGGCCCGTGTGTAGGAAGCACAGCTGTTTTGTTCTGAGCAAGCTCACTGTTCGGACCCCATAGGAAACACAGTAGAGTAGAAGAGTGCTCTTTTCTCAAAAGCAGAGTGTGTTTCATGTAAGGCGAGCTAGCATTTGTTTCCCAATCCTAAATGGATTTGAATCACATGCAGTTACTGGTCCTACGAGCAAGAGTTGTTTTCTGGTAAGGAAAGTCACTATTGCGCTCCCATTGCCATACACAGTGCAAATAGCATCGCGTCTGTTCCCAGCAAGTACAGAGTATTGGACGGAAGAGGAGCTACTGTTCTTGTCAGTTTCCTAAGCAGAGTTGAACTTGTTATGGCCCTGTGTAGGAAGCACAGTTCTTTTGTTCTGAGCAAGGTCACTGTTCTGGCCCTATAGGAAATACAGTAGAGTAGAAGAGTGCTCTTTTCTCTAAAGCAGAGTGTGTTTCTTGTAAGGCGAGCTAGCGTTTGTTTCCCAGTCCTAAATGGAGTTGAGTCACATGCAGTTTCTAGTACTATGAGCAAGAGTTGTTTTATGGTAAGAAGAGTCATTATTGCTCTGCCATTGCCATACACAGGACAAATAGCACTGGCGTCTGTTCCCAGCAAGTACAGTGTAATGGACTAAAGAGGATCTACTGTTCTTGTCAGGTTCCTAAGCAGACTTGAACTAGATATGGCCGTGTGTGTAGGAAGCACAGTTTTTTTGTTCTGAGCAAGCTTACTGTTCGGAACACATAGGAAACACAGTAGAGTAGAAGAGTGCTCTTTTCTCAAAAGCAGAGTGTGTTTCTTGGAAGTCGAGCTAGCGTTTGTTTCCCAGTCCTAAATGGAGTTGAGTCACATGCAGTTTTTTGTCCTACGAGCAAGAGTTGTTTTCTGGTAAGACAAGTCACTATTGTGCTCCCATTGCCATACACAGTGCAAATAGCACTCACGTCTGTTCCCCGCAAGTACAGTGTATTGGACTGAAGAGGAGCTAGTGTTCTTGTCAGTTTCCTAAGCAGAGTTGAACTAGATATGGCCCGTGTGTAGGAAGCACAGTTGTTTTGTTCTGAGCAAGCTCACTCTTCGGACCCCATAGGAAACACAGTAGAGTAGAAGAGTGCTCTTTTCTCAAAAGCAGAGTGTGTTTCATGTAAGGCGAGCTAGCATTTGTTTCCCAATCCTAAATGGATTTGAATCACATGCAGTTACTGGTCCTACGAGCAAGAGTTGTTTTCTGGTAAGGAAAGTCACTTTGCGCTCCCATTGCCATACGCAGTGCAAATAGCATCGCGTCTGTTCCCAGCAAGTACAGAGTATTGGACGGAAGAGGAGCTACTGTTCTTGTCAGTTTCCTAAGCAGAGTTGAACTTGTTATGGCCCTGTGTAGGAAGCACAGTTCTTTTGTTCTGAGCAAGGTCACTGTTCTGGCCCTATAGGAAATACAGTAGAGTAGAAGAGTGTTCTTTTCTCTAAAGCAGAGTGTGTTTCTTGTAAGGCGAGCTAGCGTTTGTTTCCCAGTCCTAAATGGAGTTGAATCACATGCAGTTTCTAGTACTATGAGCAAGAGTTGTTTTATGGTAAGAAGAGTCATTATTGCTCTGCCATTGCCATACACAGGACAAATAGCACTGGCGTCTGTTCCCAGCAAGTACAGTGTAATGGACTAAAGAGGATCTACTGTTCTTGTCAGGTTCCTAAGCAGACTTGAACTAGATATGGCCGTGTGTGTAGGAAGCACAGTTTTTTTGTTCTGAGCAAGCTCACTGTTCGGAACACATAGGAAACACAGTAGAGTAGAAGAGTGCTCTTTTCTCAAAAGCAGAGTGTGTTTTTTGGAAGTCGAGCTAGCGTTTGTTTCCCAGTCCTAAATGGAGTTGAGTCACATGCAGTTTTTTGTCCTACGAGCAAGAGTTGTTTTCTGGTAAGACAAGTCACTATTGTGCTCCAATTGCCATACACAGTGCAAATAGCACTCACGTCTGTTCCCCGCAAGTACAGTGTATTGGACTGAAGAGGAGCTAGTGTTCTTGTCAGTTTCCTAAGCAGAGTTGAACTAGATATGGCCCGTGTGTAGGAAGCACAGTTGTTTTGTTCTGAGCAAGCTCACTGTTCGGACCCCATAGGAAACACAGTAGAGTAGAAGAGTGCTCTTTTCTCAAAAGCAGAGTGTGTTTCATGTAAGGCGAGCTAGCATTTGTTTCCCAATCCTAAATGGATTTGAATCACATGCAGTTACTGGTCCTACGAGCAAGAGTTGTTTTCTGGTAAGGAAAGTCACTATTGCGCTCCCATTGCCATACACAGTGCAAATAGCATCGCGTCTGTTCCCAGCAAGTACAGAGTATTGGACGGAAGAGGAGCTACTGTTCTTGTCAGTTTCCTAAGCAGAGTTGAACTTGTTATGGCCCTGTGTAGGAAGCACAGTTCTTTTGTTCTGAGCAAGGTCACTGTTCTGGCCCTATAGGAAATACAGTAGAGTAGAAGAGTGCTCTTTTCTCTAAAGCAGAGTGTGTTTCTTGTAAGGCGAGCTAGCGTTTGTTTCCCAGTCCTAAATGGAGTTGAATCACATGCAGTTTCTAGTACTATGAGCAAGAGTTGTTTTATGGTAAGAAGAGTCATTATTGCTCTGCCATTGCCATACACAGGACAAATAGCACTGGCGTCTGTTCCCAGCAAGTACAGTGTAATGGACTAAAGAGGATCTACTGTTCTTGTCAGGTTCCTAAGCAGACTTGAACTAGATATGGCCGTGTGTGTAGGAAGCACAGTTTTTTTGTTCTGAGCAAGCTCACTGTTCGGAACACATAGGAAACACAGTAGAGTAGAAGAGTGCTCTTTCCTCAAAAGCAGAGTGTGTTTCTTGGAAGTCGAGCTAGCGTTTGTTTCCCAGTCCTAAATGGAGTTGAGTCACATGCAGTTTTTTGTCCTACGAGCAAGAGTTGTTTTCTGGTAAGACAAGTCACTATTGTGCTCCCATTGCCATACACAGTGCAAATAGCACTCACGTCTGTTCCCCGCAAGTACAGTGTATTGGACTGAAGAGGAGCTAGTGTTCTTGTCAGTTTCCTAAGCAGAGTTGAACTAGATATGGCCCGTGTGTAGGAAGCACAGTTGTTTTGTTCTGAGCAAGCTCACTCTTCGGACCCCATAGGAAACACAGTAGTGTAGAAGAGTGCTCTTTTCTCAAAAGCAGAGTGTGTTTCATGTAAGGCGAGCTAGCATTTGTTTCCCAATCCTAAATGGATTTGAATCACATGCAGTTACTGGTCCTACGAGCAAGAGTTGTTTCCTGGTAAGGAAAGTCTCTATTGCGCTCCCATTGCCATACACAGTGCAAATAGCATCGCGTCTGTTCCCAGCAAGTACAGAGTATTGGACGGAAGAGGAGCTACTGTTCTTGTCAGTTTCCTAAGCAGAGTTGAACTTGTTATGGCCCTGTGTAGGAAGCACAGTTCTTTTGTTCTGAGCAAGGTCACTGTTCTGGCCCTATAGGAAATACAGTAGAGTAGAAGAGTGCTCTTTTCTCTAAAGCAGAGTGTGTTTCTTGTAAGGCAAGCTAGCGTTTGTTTCCCAGTCCTAAATGGAGTTGAATCACATGCAGTTTCTAGTACTATGAGCAAGAGTTGTTTTATGGTAAGAAGAGTCATTATTGCTCTGCCATTGCCATACACAGGACAAATAGCACTGGCGTCTGTTTCCAGCAAGTACAGTGTAATGGACTAAAGAGGATCTACTGTTCTTGTCAGGTTCCTAAGCAGACTTGAACTAGATATGGCCGGGTGTGTAGGAAGCACAGTTTTTTTGTTCTGAGCAAGCTCACTGTTCGGAACACATAGGAAACACAGTAGAGTAGAAGAGTGCTCTTTTCTCAAAAGCAGAGTGTGTTTCTTGGAAGTCGAGCTAACGTTTGTTTCCCAGTCCTAAATGGAGTTGAGTCACATGCAGTTTTTTGTCCTACGAGCAAGAGTTGTTTTCTGGTAAGACAAGTCACTATTGTGCTCCCATTGCCATACACAGTGCAAATAGCACTCACGTCTGTTCCCCGCAAGTACAGTGTATTGGACTGAAGAGGAGCTAGTGTTCTTGTCAGTTTCCTAAGCAGAGTTGAACTAGATATGGCCCGTGTGTAGGAAGCACAGTTGTTTTGTTCTGAGCAAGCTCACTCTTCGGACCCCATAGGAAACACAGTAGTGTAGAAGAGTGCTCTTTTCTCAAAAGCAGAGTGTGTTTCATGTAAGGCGAGCTAGCATTTGTTTCCCAATCCTAAATGGATTTGAATCACATGCAGTTACTGGTCCTACGAGCAAGAGTTGTTTCCTGGTAAGGAAAGTCTCTATTGCGCTCCCATTGCCATACACAGTGCAAATAGCATCGCGTCTGTTCCCAGCAAGTACAGAGTATTGGACGGAAGAGGAGCTACTGTTCTTGTCAGTTTCCTAAGCAGAGTTGAACTTGTTATGGCCTGTGTAGGAAGCACAGTTCTTTTGTTCTGAGCAAGGTCACTGTTCTGGCCCTATAGGAAATACAGTAGAGTAGAAGAGTGCTCTTTTCTCTAAAGCAGAGTGTGTTTCTTGTAAGGCGAGCTAGCGTTTGTTTCCCAGTCCTAAATGGAGTTGAATCACATGCAGTTTCTAGTACTATGAGCAAGAGTTGTTTTATGGTAAGAAGAGTCATTATTGCTCTGCCATTGCCATACACAGGACAAATAGCACTGGCGTCTGTTCCCAGCAAGTACAGTGTAATGGACTAAAGAGGATCTACTGTTCTTGTCAAGTTCCTAAGCAGACTTGAACTAGATATGGCCGGGTGTGTAGGAAGCACAGTTTTTTTGTTCTGAGCAAGCTCACTGTTCGGAACACATAGGAAACACAGTAGAGTAGAAGAGTGCTCTTTTCTCAAAAGCAGAGTGTGTTTCTTGGAAGTCGAGCTAACGTTTGTTTCCCAGTCCTAAATGGAGTTGAGTCACATGCAGTTTTTTGTCCTACGAGCAAGAGTTGTTTTCTGGTAAGACAAGTCACTATTGTGCTCCAATTGCCATACACAGTGCAAATAGCACTCACGTCTGCTCCCCGCAAGTACAGTGTATTGGACTGAAGAGGAGCTAGTGTTCTTGTCAGTTTCCTAAGCAGAGTTGAACTAGATATGGCCCGTGTGTAGGAAGCACAGTTGTTTTGTTCTGAGCAAGCTCACTCTTCGGACCCCATAGGAAACACAGTAGAGTAGAAGAGTGCTCTTTTCTCAAAAGCAGAGTGTGTTTCATGTAAGGCGAGCTAGCATTTGTTTCCCAATCCTAAATGGTTTTGAATCACATGCAGTTACTGGTCCTACGAGCAAGAGTTGTTTTCTGGTAAGGAAAGTCACTATTGTACTCCCATTGCCATACACAGTGCAAATAGCATCGCGTCTGTTCCCAGCAAGTACAGAGTATTGGACGGAAGAGGAGCTACTGTTCTTGTCAGTTTCCTAAGCAGAGTTGAACTTGTTATGGCCCTGTGTAGGAAGCATAGTTCTTTTGTTCTGAGCAAGGTCACTGTTTTGGCCCTATAGGAAATACAGTAGAGTAGAAGAGTGCTCTTTTCTCTAAAGCAGAGTGTGTTTCTTGTAAGGCGAGCTAGCGTTTGTTTCCCAGTCCTAAATGGAGTTGAATCACATGCAGTTTCTAGTACTATGAGCAAGAGTTGTTTTATGGTAAGAAGAGTCATTATTGCTCTGCCATTGCCATACACAGGACAAATAGCACTGGCGTCTGTTCCCAGCAAGTACAGTGTAATGGACTAAAGAGGATCTACTGTTCTTGTCAGGTTCCTAAGCAGACTTGAACTAGATATGGCCGTGTGTGTAGGAAGCACAGTTTTTTTGTTCTGAGCAAGCTCACTGTTCGGAACACATAGGAAACACAGTAGAGTAGAAGAGTGCTCTTTTCTCAAAAGCAGAGTGTGTTTCTTGGAAGTCGAGCTAGCGTTTGTTTCCCAGTCCTAAATGGAGTTGAGTCACATGCAGTTTTTTGTCCTACGAGCAAGAGTTGTTTTCTGGTAAGACAAGTCACTATTGTGCTCCGATTGCCATACACAGTGCAAATAGCACTCACGTCTGTTCCCCGCAAGTACAGTGTATTGGACTGAAGAGGAGCTAGTGTTCTTGTCAGTTTCCTAAGCAGAGTTGAACTAGATATGGCCCGTGTGTAGGAAGCACAGTTGTTTTGTTCTGAGCAAGCTCACTCTTCGGACCCCTTAGGAAACACAGTAGAGTAGAAGAGTGCTCTTTTCTCAAAAGCAGTGTGTGTTTCATGTAAGGCGAGCTAGCATTTGTTTCCCAATCCTAAATGGATTTGAATCACATGCAGTTACTGGTCCTACGAGCAAGAGTTGTTTTCTGGTAAGGAAAGTCACTATTGCGCTCCCATTGCCATACGCAGTGCAAATAGCATCGCGTCTGTTCCCAGCAAGTACAGAGTATTGGACGGAAGAGGAGCTACTGTTCTTGTCAGTTTCCTAAGCAGAGTTGAACTTGTTATGGCCCTGTGTAGGAAGCACAGTTCTTTTGTTCTGAGCAAGGTCACTGTTCTGGCCCTATAGGAAATACAGTAGAGTAGAAGAGTGCTCTTTTCTCTAAAGCAGAGTGTGTTTCTTGTAAGGCGAGCTAGCGTTTGTTTCCCAGTCCTAAATGGAGTTGAATCACATGCAGTTTCTAGTACTATGAGCAAGAGTTGTTTTATGGTAAGAAGAGTCATTATTGCTCTGCCATTGCCATACACAGGACAAATAGCACTGGCGTCTGTTCCCAGCAAGTACAGTGTAATGGACTAAAGAGGATCTACTGTTCTTGTCAGGTTCCTAAGCAGACTTGAACTAGATATGGCCGTGTGTGTAGGAAGCACAGTTTTTTTGTTCTGAGCAAGCTCACTGTTCGGAACACATAGGAAACACAGTAGAGTAGAAGAGTGCTCTTTTCTCAAAAGCAGAGTGTGTTTCTTGGAAGTCGAGCTAGCGTTTGTTTCCCAGTCCTAAATGGAGTTGAGTCACATGCAGTTTTTTGTCCTACGAGCAAGAGTTGTTTTCTGGTAAGACAAGTCACTATTGTGCTCCAATTGCCATACACAGTGCAAATAGCACTCACGTCTGTTCCCCGCAAGTACAGTGTATTGGACTGAAGAGGAGCTAGTGTTCTTGTCAGTTTCCTAAGCAGAGTTGAACTAGATATGGCCCGTGTGTAGGAAGCACAGTTGTTTTGTTCTGAGCAAGCTCACTCTTCGGACCCCATAGGAAACACAGTAGTGTAGAAGAGTGCTCTTTTCTCAAAAGCAGAGTGTGTTTCATGTAAGGCGAGCTAGCATTTGTTTCCCAATCCTAAATGGATTTGAATCACATGCAGTTACTGGTCCTACGAGCAAGAGTTGTTTTCTGGTAAGAAAAGTCACTATTGCGCTCCCATTGCCATACACAGTGCAAATAGCATCGCGTCTGTTCCCAGCAAGTACAGAGTATTGGACGGAAGAGGAGCTACTGTTCTTGTCAGTTTCCTAAGCAGAGTTGAACTTGTTATGGCCCTGTGTAGGAAGCACAGTTCTTTTGTTCTGAGCAAGGTCACTGTTCTGGCCCTATAGGAAATACAGTAGAGTAGAAGAGTGCTCTTTTCTCTAAAGCAGAGTGTGTTTCTTGTAAGGCGAGCTAGCGTTTGTTTCCCAGTCCTAAATGGAGTTGAATCACATGCAGTTTCTAGTACTATGAGCAAGAGTTGTTTTATGGTAAGAAGAGTCATTATTGCTCTGCCACTGCCATACACAGGACAAATAGCACTGGCGTCTGTTCCCAGCAAGTACAGTGTAATGGACTAAAGAGGATCTACTGTTCTTGTCAGGTTCCTAAGCAGACTTGAACTAGATATGGCCGTGTGTGTAGGAAGCACAGTTTTTTTGTTCTGAGCAGGCTCACTGTTCGGAACACATAGGAAACACAGTAGAGTAGAAGAGTGCTCTTTTCTCAAAAGCAGAATGTGTTTCTTGGAAGTCGAGCTAGCGTTTGTTTCCCAGTCCTAAATGGAGTTGAGTCACATGCAGTTTTTTGTCCTACGAGCAAGAGTTGTTTTCTGGTAAGACAAGTCACTATTGTGCTCCAATTGCCATACACAGTGCAAATAGCACTCACGTCTGTTCCCCGCAAGTACAGTGTATTGGACTGAAGAGGAGCTAGTGTTCTTGTCAGTTTCTTAAGCAGAGTTGAACTAGATATGGCCCGTGTGTAGGAAGCACAGTTGTTTTTTTCTGAGCAAGCTCACTCTTCGGACCCCATAGGAAACACAGTAGAGTAGAAGAGTGCTCTTTTCTCAAAAGCAGAGTGTGTTTCATGTAAGGCGAGCTAGCATTTGTTTCCCCATCCTAAATGGATTTGAATCACATGCAGTTACTGGTCCTACGAGCAAGAGTTGTTTTCTGGTAAGGAAAGTCACTATTGCGCTCCCATTGCCATACACAGTGCAAATAGCATCGCGTCTGTTCCCAGCAAGTACAGAGTATTGGACGGAAGAGGAGCTACTGTTCTTGTCAGTTTCCTAAGCAGAGTTGAACTTGTTATGGCCCTGTGTAGTAAGCACAGTTCTTTTGTTCTGAGCAAGGTCACTGTTCTGGCCCTATAGGAAATACAGTAGAGTAGAAGAGTGCTCTTTTCTCTAAAGCAGAGTGTGTTTCTTGTAAGGCGAGCTAGCGTTTGTTTCCCAGTCCTAAATGGAGTTGAATCACATGCAGTTTCTAGTACTATGAGCAAGAGTTGTTTTATGGTAAGAAGAGTCATTATTGCTCTGCCATTGCCATACACAGGACAAATAGCACTGGTGTCTGTTCCCAGCAAGTACAGTGTAATGGACTAAAGAGGATCTACTGTTCTTGTCAGATTCCTAAGCAGACTTGAACTAGATATGGCCCTGTGTGTAGGAAGCACAGTTTTTTTGTTCTGAGCAAGCTCACTGTTCGGAACACATAGGAAACACAGTAGAGTAGAAGAGTGCTCTTTTCTCAAAAGCAGAGTGTGTTTCTTGGAAGTCGAGCTAGCGTTTGTTTCCCAGTCCTAAATGGAGTTGAGTCACATGCAGTTTTTTGTCCTACGAGCAAGAGTTGTTTTCTGGTAAGACAAGTCACTATTGTGCTCCAATTGCCATACACAGTGCAAATAGCACTCACGTCTGTTCCCCGCAAGTACAGTGTATTGGACTGAAGAGGAGCTAGTGTTCTTGTCAGTTTCTTAAGCAGAGTTGAACTAGATATGGCCCGTGTGTAGGAAGCACAGTTGTTTTGTTCTGTGCAAGCTCACTCTTCGGACCCCATAGGAAACACAGTAGAGTAGAAGAGTGCTCTTTTCTCAAAAGCAGAGTGTGTTTCATGTAAGGCGAGCTAGCATTTGTTTCCCAGTCCTAAATGGAGAGGAATCACATGCAGTTTCTGGTCCTACGAGCAAGAGTTGTTTTCTGGTAAGGAAAGTCAATATTGTGCTCCCCTTGTCATACATAGTGCAAATAGCTCTCGCGTCTGTTCCCAGCAAGTACAGTGTATTGGACGGAAGAGGAGCTACTGTTCTTGTCAGTTTCCTAAGCAGAGTTGAACTAGATATGGCCCGTGTGTGTAGGAAGCACAGTTCTTTTGTTCTGAGCAAGCTCACTGTTCAGACCCCATAGGAAACACAGTAGAGGAGAAGAGTGCTCTTTTCTCAAAAGCAGAGTGTGTTACTTGTAAGGCGAGCTAGCGTTTGTTTCCCAGTCCTAAATGGATTTGAGTCACATACAGTTTCTGGTCCTAAGAACTAGAGTTGTTTTCTCGTAAGGAAAGTCACTATTGCACGCCCATTGCCTTACACAAGGCAAATAGCACTCGCGTCTTTTCCCAGCAAGTACAGTGTAATGGACTAAAGAGGATCTACTGTTCTTGTCAGGTTCCTAAGCAGACTTGATCTAGATATGGCCGTGAGTGTAGGAAGCACAGTTTTTTTGTTCTGAGCAAGCTCACTCTTCGGACCCCATAGGAAACACAGTAGAGTAGAAGAGTGCTCTTTTCTCAAAAGCAGAGTGTGTTTCATGTAAGGCGAGCTAGCATTTGTTTCCCAATCCTAAATGGATTTGAATCACATGCAGTTACTGGTCCTACGAGCAAGAGTTGTTTTCTGGTAAGGAAAGTCACTATTGCGCTCCCATTGCCATACACAGTGCAAATAGCAACGCGTCTGTTCCCAGCAAGTACAGAGTATTGGACGGAAGAGGAGCTACTGTTCTTGTCAGTTTCCTAAGCAGAGTTGAACTTGTTATGGCCCTGTGTAGGAAGCACAGTTCTTTTGTTCTGAGCAAGGTCACTGTTCTGGCCCTATAGGAAATACAGTAGAGTAGAAGAGTGCTCTTTTCTCTAAAGCAGAGTGTGTTTCTTGTAAGGCGAGCTAGCGTTTGTTTCCCAGTCCTAAATGGAGTTGAATCACATGCAGTTTCTAGTACTATGAGCAAGAGTTGTTTTATGGTAAGAAGAGTCATTATTGCTCTGCCATTGCCATACACAGGACAAATAGCACTGGCGTCTGTTCCCAGCAAGTACAGTGTAATGGACTAAAGAGGATCTACTGTTCTTGTCAGGTTCCTAAGCAGACTTGAACTAGATATGGCCGGGTGTGTAGGAAGCACAGTTTTTTTGTTCTGAGCAAGCTCACTGTTCGGAACACATAGGAAACACAGTAGAGTAGAAGAGTGCTCTTTTCTCAAAAGCAGAGTGTGTTTCTTGGAAGTCGAGCTAACGTTTGTTTCTTAGTCCTAAATGGAGTTGAGTCACATGCAGTTTTTTGTCCTACGAGCAAGAGTGGTTTTCTGGTAAGACAAGTCACTATTGTGCTCCAATTGCCATACACAGTGCAAATAGCACTCACATCTGTTCCCCGCAAGTACAGTGTATTGGACTGAAGAGGAGCTAGTGTTCTTGTCAGTTTCCTAAGCAGATTTGAACTAGATATGGCCCATGTGTAGGAAGCACAGTTGTTTTGTTCTGAGCAAGCTCACTGTTCGGACCCCATAGGAAAAACAGTAGAGTAGAAGAGTGCTCTTTTCTCAAAAGCAGAGTGTGTTTCATGTAAGGCGAGCTAGCATTTGTTTCCCAATCCTAAATGGATTTGAATCACATGCAGTTACTGGTCCTACGAGCAAGAGTTGTTTTCTGGTAATGAAAATCACTATTGTGCTCCCATTGCCATACACAGTACAAATAGCATCGCGTCTGTTCCCAGGAAGTACAGTGTAATGGACCAAAGAGGATCTACTCTTCTTGTCAGGTTCCTAAGCAGACTTGAACTAGATATGGCCGTGTGTGTAGGAAGCACAGTTTTTTTGTTCTGAGCAAGCTCATTGTTCGGAACACATAGGAAACAGTAGAGTAGAAGAGTGCACTTTTCTCAAAAGCAGAGTGTGTTTCTTGAAGTCGAGCTAGCATTTGTTTCCCAGTCCTAAATGGAGTTGAGTCACATGCAGTTTTTTGTCCTACGAGCAAGAGTTGTTTTCTGGTAAGACAAGTCACTATTGTGCTCCAATTGCCATACACAGTGCAAATAGCACTCACGTCTGTTCCCCGCAAGTACAGTGTATTGGACTGAAGAGGAGCTAGTGTTCTTGTCAGTTTCCTAAGCAGAGTTGAACTAGATATGGCCCGTGTGTAGGAAGCACAGTTGTTTTGTTCTGAGCAAGCTCACTCTTCGGACCCCATAGGAAACACAGTAGAGTAGAAGAGTGCTCTTTTCTCAAAAGCAGAGTGTGTTTCATGTAAGGCGAGCTAGCATTTTTTTCCCAATCCTAAATGGATTTGAATCACATGCAGTTACTGGTCCTACGAGCAAGAGTTGTTTTCTGGTAAGGAAAGTCACTATTGCGCTCCCATTGCCATACACAGTGCAAATAGCATCGCGTCTGTTCCCAGCAAATACAGAGTATTGGACGAAAGAGGAGCTACTGTTCTTGTCAGTTTCCTAAGCAGAGTTGAACTTGTTATGGCCCTGTGTAGGAAGCACAGTTCTTTTGTTCTGAGCAAGGTCACTGCTCTGGACCTATAGGAAATACAGTAGAGTAGAAGAGTGCTCTTTTCTCTAAAGCAGAGTGTGTTTCTTGTAAGGCGAGCTAGCGTTTGTTTCCCAGTCCTAAATGGAGTTGAATCACATGCAGTTTCTAGTACTATGAGCAAGAGTTGTTTTATGGTAAGAAGAGTCATTATTGCTCTGCCATTGCCATACACAGGACAAATAGCACTGGCGTCTGTTACCAGCAAGTACAGTGTAATGGACTAAAGAGGATCTACTGTTCTTGTCAGATTCCTAAGCAGACTTGATCTAGATATGGCCGTGTGTGTAGGAAGCACAGTTTTTTTGTTCTGAGCAAGCTCACTGTTCGGAACACATAGGAAACACAGTAGAGTAGAAGAGTGCTCTTTTCTCAAAAGCAGAGTGTGTTTCTAGGAAGTCGAGCTAACGTTTGTTTCCCAGTCCTAAGTGGAGTTGAGTCACATGCAGTTTTTTGTCCTACGAGCAAGAGTTGTTTTCTGGTAAGACAAGTCACTATTGTGCTCCAATTGCCATACACAGTGCAAATAGCACTCACGTCTGTTCCCCGCAAGTACAGTGTATTGGACTGAAGAGGAGCTAGTGTTCTTGTCAGTTTCCTAAGCAGAGTTGAACTGATATGGCCCGTGTGTAGGAAGCACAGTTGTTTTGTTCTGAGCAAGCTCACTGTTCAGACCCCATAGGAAACACAGTAGAGTAGAAGAGTGCTCTTTTCTCAAAAGCAGAGTGTGTTTCATGTAAGGCGAGCTAGCATTTGTTTCCCAATCCTAAATGGATTTGAATCACATGCAGTTACTGGTCCTACGAGCAAGAGTTGTTTTCTGGTAAGGAAAGTCACTATTGCGCTCCCATTGCCATACACAGTGCAAATAGCATCGCGTCTGTTCCCAGCAAGTACAGAGTACTGGACGGAAGAGGAGCTACTGTTCTTGTCAGTTTCCTAAGCAGAGTTGAACTTGTTATGGCCCTGTGTAGGAAGCACAGTTCTTTTGTTCTGAGCAAGGTCACTGTTCTGGCCCTATAGGAAATACAGTAGAGTAGAAGAGTGCTCTTTTCTCTAAAGCAGAGTGTGTTTCTTGTAAGTCGAGCTAGCGTTTGTTTCCCAGTCCTAAATGGAGTTGAATCACATGCAGTTTTTGGTCCTACGAGCAAGAGTTGTTTTCTGGTAAGGAAAGTCACTATTGTGCTCCCTTAGCCACACACAGTTCAAATAGCGCTCGCGTCTTCTCCCAGCAAGTACAGTGTATTGGAAAGAAGAGGAGCTACTGTTCTTGTCAGTTTCCTAAGCAGAGTTGAACTAGATATGGCCTATGTGTAGGAAGCACAGTTCTATTGTTCTGAGCAAGCTCACTGTTCTGGCCCTATAGGAAACACAGTAGAGTAGAAGAGTGCTCTTTTCTGAAAAGCAGAGCGTGTTTCTTGTAAGGCTAGCTATTGTTTGTTTCCCAGTCAGAAACGAAGTTGAATCCCATGCAGTTTCTGGTCCTACAAGCAAGTGTTGTTTTCTGGTAAGAAGAGTCACTATTGCGCTCCCATTGCCATACACAGTGCAAATAGCACTCGTGTCTGCTACCAGCAACTACAGTGTATTGGACTGAAGAGGAGATACTGTTCTTGTCAGTTTCCTAAGCAGAGTTGAACTAGATATGGCCCGTGTGTGTAGGAAGCACAGTTCTTTTTTTCTGAGCAAGCTCACTGTTCGGACACCATAGGAAACACAGTATAGTAGAAGAGTGCTCTTTTCTCAAAAGCAGAGTGTGTTTCTTGTAAGGCGAGCTAGCATTCGTTTCCCAGTCATAAATGGAGTTGAATCTCATGCAGTTTCTGGTCCTACGAGCAAGAGTTGTTTTCTGGTAAGAAGTATCACAATTCCGCTCCCATTGTCATAAACAGGGCAAATAGCACGGGTGTCTGTTCCCAGCATGTACAGTGTATTGGACTGAGTAGGATCTACTGTTCTTGTCAGTTTCCTAAGCAGAGTTGAACTAGATATGGCCCGTGTGTGTAGGAAGCACAGTTCTTTTGTTCTGAGCAAGCTCACTGTTCGGACCACATAGGAAACACTGTAGAGTAGGCGAGTGCTCTTTTCTCAAAAGCAGAGTGTGTTTCTTGTAAGGCGAGCTAGCGTTTGTTTCCCAGTCTTAAAAGGAATTGAATCACATTCAGTTTCTGGTACTACGAGCAAGAGTTGTTTTCCGGTAAGGAAAGTCACTATGGTGCTCCCTTTGCCATACACAGTGCAAATAGCACTCGCGTCTGCTCCCAGAAATACAGTGTATTGGACTGAAGAGGAGCTACTCTTCTTGTCAGTTTCCGAAGCAGAGTTGAACTAGATATGGCCCGTGTGTAGGAATCACAGTTCTTTTGTTCTGAGCAAGCTCACTGTTCGGACAGCATAGGAAACACAGTAGAGTAGAAGAGTGCTCTTTTCTCAGAAGCAGAGTGTGTTTCTTGAAAGGCGAGCTAGCATTCGTTTCCCAGTCATAAATGGAGTTGAATCTCATGCAGTTTCTGGTCCTACGAGCAAGAGTTGTTTTCTGGTAAGAAGAGTCACAATCACGCTCCCATTGTCATACACAGGGCAAATAGCACGGGTGTTTGTTCCCAGCATGTACAGTGTATTGGACTGAGTAGGATCTACTGTTCTTGTCAGTTTCCTAAGCAGAGTTGAACTAGATATGGCCCGTGTGTGTAGGAAGCACAGTTCTTTTGTTCTGAGCAAGCTCACTGTTCGGACCCCATAGGAAACACTGTAGAGTAGGGGAGTGCTATTTTCTCAAAAGCAGAGTGTGTTTCTTGTAAGGGGAGCTAGCGTTTGTTTCCCAGTCCAAAATGGAGTGGAGTCACATGCAGTTTTTTGTCCTACGAGCAAGAGTTGTTTTCTGGTAAGACAAGTCACTATTGTGCTGCCATTGCCATACACAGGACAAATAGCACTGGCGTCTGTTCCCAGCAAGTACAGTGTATTGGAATGAAGAGGATCTACTGTTCTTGTCAGGTTCCTAAGCAGAATTGAACTAGATATGGCCGTGTGTAGGAAGCACAGTTCTTTTGTTCTGAGCAAGCTCACTGTTTGGACCCCATAGTAAACACAGTAGAGTAGAAGAGTGCTCTTTTCTGTAAAGCAGAGTGTGTTTCTTGTAAGGCGAGCTAGCATTTGTTTCCCAGTCATAAAAGGAGTGGAATCACATGCAGTTTCTAGTCCTACAAGCAAGAGTTGTTTTCTAGTAAGACAAGTCACTATTGTGCTCCAATTGCCATACACAGTGCAAATAGCACTCGCGTCTGTTCCCCGCAAGTACAGTGTATTGGACTGAAGAGGAGCTAGTGTTCTTGTCCGTTTCCTAAGCAGAGTTGAACTAGATATGGCCCGTGTGTAGGAAGCACAGTTGTTTTGTTCTGAGCAAGCTCACTCTTCGGACCCCATAGGAAACACAGTAGAGTAGAAGAGTGCTCTTTTCTCAAAAGCAGAGTGTGTTTCATGTAAGGCGACCTAGCATTTGTTTCCCAATCCTAAATGGATTTGAATCACATGCAGTTACTGGTCCTACGAGCAAGAGTTGTTTTCTGGTAAGGAAAGTCACTATTGCGCTCCCATTGCCATACACAGTGCAAATAGCATCGCGTCTGTTCCCAGCAAGTACAGAGTATTGGACGGAAGAGGAGCTACTGTTCTTGTCAGTTTCCTAAGCAGAGTTGAACTTGTTATGGCCCTGTGTAGGAAGCACAGTTCTTTTGTTCTGAGCAAGGTCACTGTTCTGGCCCTAGAGGAAATACAGTAGAGTAGAAGAGTGCTCTTTTCTCTAAAGCAGAGTGTGTTTCTTGTAAGGCGAGCTAGCATTTGTTTCCCAGTCCTAAATGGAGTTGAATCACATGCAGTTTCTAGTACTATGAGCAAGAGTTGTTTTATGGTAAGAAGAGTCATTATTGCTCTGCCATTGCCATACACAGGACAAATAGCACTGGCGTCTGTTACCAGCAAGTACAGTGTAATGGACTAAAGAGGATCTACTGTTCTTGTCAGATTCCTAAGCAGACTTGAACTAGATATGGCCGTGTGTGTAGGAAGCACAGTTTTTTTGTTCTGAGCAAGCTCACTGTTCGGAACACATAGGAAACACAGTAGAGTAGAAGAGTGCTCTTTTCTCAAAAGCAGAGTGTGTTTCTTGGAAGTCGAGCTAGCGTTTGTTTCCCAGTCCTAAATGGAGTTGAGTCACATGCAGTTTTTTGTCCTACGAGCAAGAGTTGTTTTCTGGTAAGACAAGTCACTATTGTGCTCCAATTGCCATACACAGTGCAAATAGCACTCACGTCTGTTCCCCGCAAGTACAGTGTATTGGACTGAAGAGGAGCTAGTGTTCTTGTCAGTTTCCTAAGCAGAGTTGAACTAGATATGGCCCGTGTGTAGGAAGCACAGTTGTTTTGTTCTGAGCAAGCTCACTGTTCGGACCCCATAGGAAACACAGTAGAGTAGAAGAGTGCTCTTTTCTCAAAAGCAGAGTGTGTTTCATGTAAGGCGAGCTAGCATTTGTTTCCCAATCCTAAATAGATTTGAATCACATGCAGTTACTGGTCCTACGAGCAAGAGTTGTTTTCTGGTAAGGAAAGTCACTATTGCGCTCCCATTGCCATACACAGTGCAAATAGCATCGCGTCTGTTCCCAGCAAGTACAGAGTATTGGACGGAAGAGGAGCTACTGTTCTTGTCAGTTTCCTAAGCAGAGTTGAACTTGTTATGGCCCTGTGTAGGAAGCACAGTTCTTTTGTTCTGAGCAAAGTCACTGTTCTGGCCCTAGAGGAAATACAGTAGAGTAGAAGAGTGCTCTTTTCTCTAAAGCAGAGTGTGTTTCTTATAAGGCGAGCTAGCGTTTGTTTCCCAGTCCTAAATGGAGTTGAATCACATGCAGTTTCTAGTACTATGAGCAAGAGTTGTTTTATGGTAAGAAGAGTCATTATTGCTCTGCCATTGCCATACACAGGACAAATAGCACTGGCGTCTGTTCCCAGCAAGTACAGTGTAATGGACTAAAGAGGATCTACTGTTCTTGTCAGTTTCCTAAGCAGACTTGATCTAGATATGGCCGTGTGTGTAGGAAGCACAGTTTTTTTGTTCTGAGCAAGCTCACTGTTCGGAACACATAGGAAACACAGTAGAGTAGAAGAGTGCTCTTTTCTCAAAAGCAGAGTGTGTTTCTTGGAAGTCGAGCTAACGTTTGTTTCCCAGTCCTAAATGGAGTTGAGTCACATGCAGTTTTTTGTCCTACGAGCAAGAGTTGTTTTCTGGTAAGACAAGTCACTATTGTGCTCCAATTTCCATACACAGTGCAAATAGCACTCACGTCTGTTCCCCGCAAGTACAGTGTATTGGACTGAAGAGGAGCTAGTGTTCTTGTCAGTTTCCTAAGCAGAGTTGAACTAGATATGGCCCGTGTGTAGGAAGCACAGTTGTTTTGTTCTGAGCAAGCTCACTGTTCGGACCCCAAAGGAAACACAGTAGATTAGAAGAGTGCTCTTTTCTCAAAAGCAGAGTGTGTTTCATGTAAGGCGAGCTAGCATTTGTTTCCCAATCCTAAATGGATTTGAATCACATGCAGTTACTGGTCCTACGAGCAAGAGTTGTTTTCTGGTAAGGAAAGTCACTATTGCTCTCCCATTGCCATACACAGTGCAAATAGCATCGCGTCTGTTCCCAGCAAGTACAGAGTATTGGACGGAAGAGGAGCTACTGTTCTTGTCAGTTTCCTAAGCAGAGTTGAACTTGTTATGGCCCTGTGTAGGAAGCACAGTTCTTTTGTTCTGAGCAAGGTCACTGTTCTGGCAATATAGGAAATACAGTAGAGTAGAAGAGTGCTCTTTTCTCTAAAGCAGAGTGTGTTTCTTGTAAGGCGAGCTAGCGTTTGTTTCCCAGTCCTAAATGGAGTTGAATCACATGCAGTTTCTAGTACTATGAGCAAGAGTTGTTTTATGGTAAGAAGAGTCATTATTGCTCTGCCATTGCCATACACAGGACAAATAGCACTGGCGTCTGTTCCCAGCAAGTACAGTGTAATGGACTAAAGAGGATCTACTGTTCTTGTCAGATTCCTAAGCAGACTTGAACTAGATATGGCCGTGTGTGTAGGAAGCACAGTTTTTTTGTTCTGAGCAAGCTCACTGTTCGGAACACATAGGAAACACAGTAGAGTAGAAGAGTGCTCTTTTCTCAAAAGCAGAGTATGTTTCTTGGAAGTCGAGCTAGCGTTTGTTTCCCAGTCCTAAATGGAGTTGAGTCACATGCAGTTTTTTGTCCTACGAGCAAGAGTTGTTTTCTGGTAAGACAAGTCACTATTGTGCTCCAATTGCCATACACAGTGCAAATAGCACTCACGTCTGTTCCCCGCAAGTACAGTGTATTGGACTGAAGAGGAGCTAGTGTTCTTGTCAGTTTCCTAACCAGAGTTGAACTAGATATGGCCCGTGTGTAGGAAGCACAGTTGTTTTGTTCTGAGCAAGCTCACTGTTCGGACCCCATAGGAAACACAGTAGAGTAGAAGAGTGCTCTTTTCTCAAAAGCAGAGTGTGTTTCATGTAAGGCGAGCTAGCATTTGTTTCCCAATCCTAAATGGATTTGAATCACATGCAGTTTCTGGTCCTACGAGCAAGTGTTGTTTTATGGTAAGAAGAGTCACTATTGTGCTGCCATTGCCATACACAGGACAAATAGCACTGGCGTCTGTTCCCAGCACGTACAGTGTATTGGACTGAAGAGGATCTACTGTTATTGTCAGGTTCCTAAGCAGAATTGAACTAGATATGGCCATGTGTGTAGGAAGCACAGTTCTGTTGTTCTGAGCAAGCTCACTGTTCTGACACCATAGGAAACACAGTAGAGTAGAAGAGTGCTCTTTTCTCTAAAGCAGAGTGTGTTTCTGTTAGGTGAGCTAGCTTTTGTTTCCCAGTCCTAAATGGAGTTGAATCACATGCAGTTTCTGGTCCTACGAGCAAGAGTTGTTTTCTGGTAAGGAAAGTCACTATTGTGCTCCCATTACCCTACACAAGGCAAATAGCACTCACGTCTTTTCCCAGCAAGTGCAGTGTATTGGAGTGAATAGGAGCTACTGTTCTTGTCAGTTTCCTAAGCAGAGTTGAACTAGATATGGTCCGTATGTGTATGAAGCACAATTCTTTTGTTCTGAGCAAGCTCACTGTTTGGATCCCATGGGAAACACAGTAGAGTAAAAGAGTGCTCTTTTCTCTAAAGCAGAGTGTGTTTTGTAAGGCGAGCTAACATTTGTTTCCCAGTCCTAAATGGAGTGGAATCACATGCAGTTTCTGGTCCTACGAGCAAGAGTTGTTTTCTGGTAAGGAAAGTCACTATTGCGCTCCCATTGCCATACACAGTGCAAATAGCCCTCGCGTCTGTTCCCAGCAAGTACAGTGTATTGGACTGAAGAGGATCTACTGTTCTTCTCAGGTTCCTAAGCAGAATTGAACTAGATATGGCCGTGTGTGTAGGAGGCACAGTTCTTTTGTTCTGAGCAAGCTCACTGTTCGGACACCATAGGAAACACAGTAGTGTAGAAGAGTGCTTTTTTCTCTAAAGCAGAGTGTGTTTCTTGTAAGGCGAGCTAGCGTTTGTTTCCCAGTCCTAAATGGAGTTGAATCACATGCAGTTTCTGGTCCTACGAGCAAGAGTTGTTTTCTGGTAAGAAAAGTCACTATTGTGCTCCCCTTGCCATACATAGTGCAAATAGCTCTCACGTCTGTTCCCAGCAAGTACAGTGTATCGGACTGAAGAGTAGCTACTGTTCTTGTCAGTTTCCTAAGCAGAGTTGATCTAGATATGGCCCGCGTGTGTAGGAAGCACAGTTATTTTGTTCTGAGCAAGCTCACTGTTTGGACCCCATAGGAAAAACAGTAGAGTAGAAGAGTGCTCTTTTCTCTAAAGCAGAATGTGTTTCTTGTAAGGCGAGCTAGCGTTTGTTTCCCAGTCCTAAATGGAGTGGAATCACATGCAGTTTCTGGTCCTACGAGCAGGAGTTGTTTTCTGGTAAGGAAAGTCACTATTGTGCTCCCATTGCCATACACAGTGCAAATAGCCCTCCCGCCTGTTCCCAGCAAATACAGTGTATTGGACTGAAAAGGAGCTACTGTTCTTCTCAGTTTCCTAAGCAGAGTTGAACTAGATATGGCCCGTGTGTGTAGGAAGTACAGTTCTTTTTTTCTGAGCAAGCTCACTGTTCTGGCCCTATAGGAAACACAGAAGAGTAGAAGAGTGCTCTTTTCTCAAAAGCAGAGTGTGTTTCTTGTAAAGCGAGCTAGAGTTTGTTTCCCAGTCCTAAATGGAGTGGAATCACATGCAGTTTCTGGTCCTACGAGCAAGATTTGTTTTCTGGTAAGAGGAGTCACTATTGCGCTGCCATTGCCATACACAGGACAAATAGCACTGGCGTCTCTTCCCAGCAAGTACAGTGTATTGAACTGCAGAGGATCTACTGTTCTTGTCAGGTTCCTAAGCAGACTTGAATTAGATATGGCCGTGTGTGTAGGAAGCACAGTTTTTTTGTTCTGAGCAAGCTCACTTTTCGGAACACATAGGAAACACAGTAGAGTAGAAGAGTGCTCTTTTCTCAAAAGCAGAGTGTGTTTTTGTAAGGCGAGCTAGCGTTTGTTTCCTAGTCCTAAATGGAGTTGAATCACATGCAGCTTCTGGTCCTATGAACAAGAGTCGTTTTCTGGTAAGGAAAGTCACTATTGCGCTCCCATTGCCCTGTACAAGGCAAATAGCACTCGCGTCTTTTCCCAGCAAGTACAGTGTATTGGACTGAATAGGAGCTACTGTTCTTGTCAGTTTACTAAGCAGAATTGAACTAGATATGGTCCGTGCTTGTAGGAAGCACAGTTCTTTTGTTCTGAGCAAGCTCACTGTTTGGACCCCATAGGAAACACAGTAGAGTAGAAGAGTGCTCTTTTCTCAAAAGCAGAGTGTGTTTCTTGGAAGTCGAGCTAGCATTTCTTTCCCAGTCCTAAATGGAGTTGAGTCACATGCAGTTTTTTGTCCTACGAGCAAGAGTTGTTTTCTGGTAAGTCAAGTCACTATTGCGCTCCCATTGCCATACACAGTGCAAATAGCCCTCGCTTCTGTTCCCAGCAAGTACAGTGTATCGGACTGAAGAGCAGCTACTGTTCTTGTCAGTTTCCTAAGCAGAGTTTAACTAGTTATGGCCCGTGTGTAGGAAGCACAGTTCTTTTGTTCTGAGCAAGGTCACTGTTCTGGCCCTATAGGAAACACAGTAGAGTAGAAGAGTGCTCTTTTCTCAAAAGCAGAGTGTGTTTCTTGTAAAGCGAGCTAGAGTTTGTTTCCCAGTCCTAAATGGAGTGGAATCACATGCAGTTTCTGGTCCTATGAGCAAGAGTTGTTTTCTTGTAAGAAGAGCCACTATTGTGCTGCAATTGCCATACACAGGACAAATAGCACTGGCGTCTGTTCCGAGCAAGTACAGTGTATTGGACTGAAGAGGATCTACTCTTTTTGTCAGGTTCCTAAGCAGAATTGAACTAGATATGGCCGTGTGTGTAGGAAGCACAGTTATTTTGTTCTGAGCAAGCCCACTTTTCGGACCCCATAGGAAACACAGTAGAGTAGAAGAGTGCTATTTTATCAAAAGCAGAGTGTGTTTCTTGTAAGGCGAGCTAGCGTTTGTTTCCCAGTCCTAAATGGAGTTGAGTCACATGCAGTTTTTTGTCCTACGAGCAAGAGTTGTTTTCTGGTAAGACAAGTCACTATTGTGCTCCAATTGCCATACACAGTGCAAATAGCACTCGCGTCTGTTCCCCGCAAGTACATTGTATTGGACGGAAGAGGAGCTACTGTTCTTGTCAGTTTCCTAAGCAGAGTTGAACTAGATATGACCCATGTGTAGGAAGCACAGTTCTTTTGTTCTGAGCAAGCTCACTATTCTGGCCCTATAGGAAACACAGTAGAGTAGAAGAGTGCTCTTTTCTCAAAAGCGGAGTGTGTTTCATGTAAGGCGAGCTAGCATTTGTTTCCCAGTCCTAAATGGAGTTGAATCACATGAAGTTTCTGGTCTTACGAGCAAGAGTTGTTTTCTGGTAAGGAAAGTCACTATTGCGCTCGCATTGCCATAAACAGTGCAAATAGCACTCGCGTCTGTTCCCAGCAAGTACAGTGTATCGGACTGAAGAGGAGCTACTGTTCTTGTCAGTTTCCTAAGCAGAGTTGAACTAGATATGGCCTATGTGTAGGAAGCACAGTTCTTTTGTTCTGAGCAAGCTCACTATTCTGGCCCTATAGGAAACACAGTAGAGTAGAAGAGTGCTCTTTTCTCTAAAGCAAAGTGTGTTTCTTGTAAGGTGAGCTAGCTTTTGTTTCCCAGTCCTAAATGGTGTTGAATCACATGCAGTTTCTGGTCCTACGAGCAAGAGTTGTTTTCTGGTAAGAAGAGTCACTTTTGAGCTCCCATTGTCATACATAGGGCAAATAGCACTGGCGTCTGTTCCCAGCATGTACAGTGTATTGGACTGAAGAGGATCTACTGTTCTTGTCAGTTTCCTGAGCAGAGTTGAACTAGATATGGCTGTGTGTGTAGGAAGCACAGTTCTTTTGTTCTGAGCAAGCTCACTGTTCAGACCCCATAGGAAGCACAGTAGAGTAGAAGAGTGCTCTTTTCTCAAAAGCAGAGTGTGTTTCACGTAAGGCGAGCTAGCATTTGTATCCCAGTCCTAAATGATGTTGAATCACATGCAGTTTCTGGTTCTATGAGCAATTGTTGTTTTCTGGTAAAGAAAGTCACTATTGCGCTCCCATTGCCATACACAGTGCAAATAGCTCTCATGTCTGTTCCCAGCAAGTACAGTGTATCGGACTGAAGAGAAGCTACTGTTCTTGTCAGTTTCCTAAGCAGAGTTGAACTAGATATGGCCCGCGTGTGTAGGAAGCACAGTTCTTTTGTTCTGAGCAAGCTCACTGTTTGGACCCCATAGGAAACACAGTAGAGTAGAATAGTGCTCTTTTCTCTAAAGCAGAATGTGTTTCTTGTAAAGCGAGCTAGCGTTTGTTTCCCAGTCCTAAATGGAGTGGAATCACATGCAGTTTCTGGTCCTACGAGCAGGAGTTGTTTTCTGGTAAGACAAGTCACTATTGTGCTCCAATGCCATACACAGTGCAAATAGCACTCGCGTCTGTTCCCCGCAAGTACAGTGTATTGGACTGAAGAGGAGCTACTGTTCTTGTTGGTTTCCTAAGCAGAGTTGAACTAGATATGGCCCGTGTGTGTAGGAAGCACAGTTCTTTTGTTCTGAGCAAGCTCACTGTTCGGAACCGTTAGGAAACACAATAAAGTAGAAGAGTGCTCTTTTCTCAAATGCAGAGTGTGTTTCATGTAAGGCGAGCTAGCATTTGTTTCCCAGTCCTAAATGGAGTTGAATCACATGCAGTATCTGGTCTTACGAACAAGAGTTGTTTTCAGGTAAGGAAAGTCTCTATTGCGCTCCCATTGCCCAGCACAAGGCAAATAGCACTCGCGTCTTTTCCCAGCAAGTACGGTGTATCGGACTGAAGAGGAGCTACTGTTCTTGTCAGTTTCCTAAGCAGAGTTGAACTAGATATGGCCCCTGTGTAGGAAGCACAGTTCTTTTGTTCTGAGCAAGCTCACTGTTCTGGCCCTATAGGAAACACAGTATAGTAGAAGAGTGCTCTTTTCTCAAAAGCAGAGTGTGTTTTTGTAAGGTGAGCTAGTGTTTGTTTCCTAGTCCTAAATGGAGTTGAATCACATGCAGTTTCTGGTCCTATGAACAAGAATTGTTTTAGGGTAAAAAAAATCACTATTGCGCTCCCATTGCCCTACTCAAGGCAAATAGCACTCGCGTCTTTTCCCAGCAAGTACAGTGTATTGGACTGAATAGGAGCTACTGTTCTTGTCAGTTTACTAAGCAGAGTTGAACTAGATATGGTCCGTGTGTGTAGGAAGCACAGTTCTTTTGTTCTGAGCAAGCTCACTATTTGTACCCCATAGGAAACACAGTAGAGTAGAAGAGTGCCCTTTTCTCTAAAGCAGAGTGTGTTTCTTGTAAGGCGAGCTACCGTTTGTTTCCCAGTCCTAAATGGAGTGGAATCACATGCAGTTTCTGGTCCTACGAGCAAGAGTTGTTTTCTGGTAAGGAAAGTCACTATTGTGCTCCCATTGACATACACAGTGCAAATAGCCCTCCCATCTTTTACCAGCAAGTGCAGTGTATTAGACTGAATAGGAGCTACTGTTCTTGTCAGTTTACTAAGCAGAGTTGAACTAGATATGGCCCGTGTGTGTAGGAAGCACAGTTCTTTTTTTCTGAGCAAGCTCACTGTTCGGAACACATAGGAAACACAGTAGAGTAGAAGAGTGCTCTTTTCTCAAAAGCAGAGTGTGTTTCATGTAAGGCGAGCTAGCATTTGTTTCCCAGTCCTAAATGGAGTTGATCATATGCATTTTCTGGTCCTACGATCAAGAGTTGTTTTCTGGTAAGGAAAGTCACTATTGCGCTCCCATTGCCATACACAGTGCAAATAGCACTCGCGTCTGTTCCCAGCAAGTACAGTGTATCGGACTGAAGAGGAGCTACTGTTCTTGTCAGTTTCCTAAGCAGAGTTGAACTAGTTATGGCCCGTGTGTAGGAAGCACAGTTCTTTTGTTCTGAGCAAGCTCACTGTTCTGTCCCTATAGGAAACACAGTAGAGTGAAAGAGTGCTCTTTTCTCTAAAGCAGAGTGTGTTTCTTGGAAGGCGTACTAGCTTTTGTTTCCCAGTCCTAAATGGAGTTGAATCACATGCAGTTTCTTGTCCTAAGAGCAAGAGTTGTTTTCTGGTAAGAAGAGTCACTATTGCTCTGCCATTGCCATACATAGGACAAATAGCACTGGCGTCTGTTCCCAGCAAGTACAGTGTATTGGACTGAAGAGGATCTACTGTTCTTGTCAGGTTCCTAAGCAGAATTGAACTAGATATGGCCGTGTGTGTAGGAAGCACAGTTCTTTTGTTCTGAGCAAGCTCACTGTTCGGACCCCATAGGAAACACAGTAGAGTAGATGAGTGCTCTTTTCTCAAAAGCAGAGTGTGTTTTTTGTAAGGCGAGCTAGCGTTTGTTTCCCAGTCCTAAATGGAGTTGAATCACATGCAGTTTCTGGTCCTAAGAGCAAGAGTTGTTTTCTGGTAAGGAAAGTCACTATTGTGCTCCCCTTTCCATACATAGTGCAAATACCTCCCGCGTCTGTTCCCATCAAGTACACTGTATCGGAATGAAGAGGAGCCTCCTGTTCTTGTCAGTTTCCTAAGCAGAGTTGAACATGATATGGCCCGTGTGTGTAGGAAGCATAGTTCTTATGTTCTGAGCAAGCTCACTGTTTTGGCCCTATAGGAAAAACAGTAGAGTAGAAGCGTGCTCTTTTATCAAAAGCAGAGTGTGTTTTTGTAAGGCAAGCTAGCGTTTGTTTCCTAGTCCTAAATGGAGTTGAATCACATGCAGTTTCTGGTCTTACGAACAAGAGTTGTTTTCAGGTAAGGAAAGTCTCTATTGCTCTCCCATTGCCCTACACAAGGCAAATAGCACTCGCGTCTTTTCCCAGCAAGTACGGTGTATAGGACTGAAGAGGAGCTACAGTTCTTGTCAGTCTCCTAAGCAGAGTTGAACTAGATATGGCCCGTGTGTAGGAAGCACAGTTCTTTTGTTCTGAGCAAGCTCACTGTTCTGGCCCTATAGGAAACACAGTATAGTAGAAGAGTGCTCTTTTCTCAAAAGCAGAGTGTGTTTTTGTAAGGTGAGCTAGCGTTTGTTTCCTAGTCCTAAAAGGAGTTGAATCACATGCAGTTTCTGGTCCTATGAACAAGAATTGTTTTAGGGTAAAAAAAATCACTATTGTGCTCCCATTGCCCTACACAAGGCAAATAGCACTCGCGTCTTTTCCCAGCAAGTACAGTGTATTGGACTGAATAGGAGCTACTGTTCTTGTCAGTTTACTAAGCAGAGTTGAACTAGATATGGTCCGTGTGTGTAGGAAGCACAGTTCTTTTGTTCTGAGCAAGCTCACTATTTGGACCCCATAGGAAACACAGTAGAGTAGAAGAGTGCCCTTTTCTCTAAAGCAGAGTGTGTTTCTTGTAAGGCGAGCTACTGTTTGTTTCCCAGTCCTAAATGGAGTGGAATCACATGCAGTTTCTGGTCCTACGAGCAAGAGTTGTTTTCTGGTAAGGAAAGTCACTATTGTGCTCCCATTGACATACACAGTGCAAATAGCCCTCCCATCTTTTCCCAGCAAGTGCAGTGTATTAGACTGAATAGGAGCTACTGTTCTTGTCAGTTTACTAAGCAGAGTTGAACTAGATATGGCCGTGTGAGTAGGAAGTACAGTTTTTTTGTTCTGAGCAAGCTCACTGTTCGGAACACATAGGAAACACAGTAGAGTAGAAGAGTGCTCTTTTCTCAAAAGCAGAGTGTGTTTCATGTAAGGCGAGCTAGCATTTGTTTCCCAGTCCTAAATGGAGTTGATCATATGCAGTTTCTGGTCCTACGATCAAGAGTTGTTTTCTGGTAAGGAAAGTCACTATTGCGCTCCCATTGCCATACACAGTGCAAATAGCACTCGCGTCTGTTCCCAGCAAGTACAGTGTATCGGACTGAAGAGGAGCTACTGTTCTTGTCAGTTTCCTAAGCAGAGTTGAACTAGTTATGGCCCGTGTGTAGGAAGCACAGTTCTTTTGTTCTGAGCAAGCTCACTGTTCTGGCCCTATAGGAAACACAGTAGAGTGGAAGAGTGCTCTTTTCTCTAAAGCAGAGTGTGTTTCTTGGAAGGCGAGCTAGCATTTGTTTCCCAGTCCTAAATGGAGTTGAATCACATGCAGTTTCTTGTCCTAAGAGCAAGAGTTGTTTTCTGGTGAGAAGAGTCACTATTGCGCTGCCATTGCCATACATAGGACAAATAGCACTGGCGTCTGTTCCCAGCAAGTACAGTGTATTGGACTGAAGAGGATCTACTGTTCTTGTCAGGTTGCTAAGCAGAATTGAACTAGATATGGCCATGTGTGTAGGAAGCACAGTTCTTTTGTTCTGAGCAAGCTCACTGTTCGGACACCATAGGAAACACAGTAGAGTAGAAGAGTGCTCTTTTCTCAAAAGCAGAGTGTGTTTTTTGTAAGGCGACCTAGCGTTTGTTTCCCAGTCCTAAATGGAGTTGAATCACATGCAGTTTCTGGTCCTAGAGCAAGAGTTGTTTTCTGGTAAGGAAAGTCACTATTGTGCTCCCCTTGCCATACATAGTGAAAATAGCTCTCATGTCTGTTCCCAGCAAGTACAGTGTATCGGACTGAAGAGAAGGTACTGTTCTTGTCAGTTTCCTAAGCAGAGTTGAACTAGATATGGCCCGCGTGTGTAGGAAGCACAGTTCTTTTGTTCTGAGCAAGCTCACTGTTTGGACCCCATAGGAAACACAGTAGAGTAGAATAGTGCTCTTTTCTCTAAAGCAGAATGTGTTTCTTGTAAAGCGAGCTAGCTTTTGTTTCCCAGTCCTAAATGGAGTGGAATCACATGCAGTTTCTGGTCCTACGAGCAGGAGTTGTTTTCTGGTAAGACAAGTCACTATTGTGCTCCAATGCCATACACAGTGCAAATAGCACTCGCGTCTGTTCCCCGCAAGTACAGTGTATTGGACTGAAGAGGAGCTACTGTTCTTGTTGGTTTCCTAAGCAGAGTTGAACTAGATATGGCCCGTGTGTGTAGGAAGCACAGTTCTTTTGTTCTGAGCAAGCTCACTGTTCGGAACCGTTAGGAAACACAATAAAGTAGAAGAGTGCTCTTTTCTCAAATGCAGAGTGTGTTTCATGTAAGGCGAGCTAGCATTTGTTTCCCAGTCCTAAATGGAGTTGAATCACATGCAGTATCTGGTCGTACGAGCAAGAGTTGTTTTCTGGTAAGAAGAGTCACTATTGCGCTGCCATTGCCATACACAGGACTAATAGCACTGGCGTCTCTTCCCAGCAAGTACAGTGTATTGGACTGTAGAGGATCTACTGTTCTTGTCAGGTTCCTAAGCAGAATTGAAATAGATATGGCCGTGTGTGTAGGAAGCACAGTTCTTTTGTTCTGATTAAGCTCACTTTTCGGAACACATAGGAAACACAGTAGAGTAGAAGAGTGCTCTTTTCTCAAAAGCAGAGTGTGTTTTTGTAAGGCGAGCTAGCGTTTGTTTCCTAGTCCTAAATGGAGTTGAATCACATGCAGTTTCTGGTCCTATGAACAAGAGTTGTTTTCTGGTAAGGAAAGTCACTATTGCGCTCCCATTGCCCTTTACAAGGCAAATAGCACTTGCGTCCTTTCCCAGCAAGTACAGTGTATTGGACTGAATAGGAGCTACTGTTCTTGTCAGTTTTCTAAGCAGAATTGAACTAGATATGGCGCGCGTGTGTAGGAAGCACAGTTATTTTGTTCTGAGCAAGCTCACTGTTTGGACCCCATAGGAAAAACAGTAGAGTAGAAGAGTGCTCTTTTCTCTAAAGCAAAATGTGTTTCTTGTAAGGCGAGCTAGCGTTTTTTTCCCAGTCCTAAATGGAGTGGAATCACATGCAGTTTCTGGTCCTACGAGCAGGAGTTGTTTTCTGGTAAGGAAAGTCACTATTGCGCTCCCATTGCCATACACAGTGCAAATAGCCCTCCCGTCTGTTCCCAGCAAATACAGTGAATTGGACTGAAAAGGACCTACTGTTCTTCTCAGTTTCCTAAGCAGAGTTGAACTAGATATGGCCCGTGTGTGTAGGAAGTACAGTTCTTTTTTTCTGAGCAAGCTCACTGTTCTGGCCCTATAGGAAACACAGAAGAGTAGAAGAGTGCTCTTTTCTCAAAAGCAGAGTGTGTTTCTTGTAAAGCGAGCTAGAGTTTGTTTCCCAGTCCTAAATGGAGTGGAATCACATGCAGTTTCTGGTCCTACGAGCAAGATTTGTTTTCTGGTAAGAGGAGTCACTATTGCGCTGCCATTGCCATACACAGGACAAATAGCACTGCGTCTCTTCCCAGCAAGTACAGTGTATTGAACTGAAGAGGATCTACTGTTCTTGTCAGGTTCCTAAGCAGACTTGAACTAGATATGGCCGTGTGTGTAGGAAGCACAGTTTTTTTGTTCTGAGCAAGCTCACTTTTCGGAACACATAGGAAACACAGTAGAGTAGAAGAGTGCTCTTTTCTCAAAAGCAGACTGTGTTTTTGTAAGGCGAGCTAGCGTTTGTTTCCTAGTCCTAAATGGAGTTGAATCACATGCAGCTTCTGGTCCTATGAACAAGAGTCGTTTTCTGGTAAGGAAAGTCACTATTGCGCTCCCATTGCCCTTTACAAGGCAAATAGCACTCGCGTCTTTTCCCAGCAAGTACAGTGTATTGGACTGAATAGGAGCTACTGTTCTTGTCAGTTTACTAAGCATAATTGAACTAGTTATGGTCCGTGCTTGTAGGAAGCACAGTTCTTTTGTTCTGAGCAAGCTCACTGTTTGGACCCCATAGGAAACACAGTAGAGTAGAAGAGTGCTCTTTTCTCAAAAGCAGAGTGTGTTTCTTGGAAGTCGAGCTAGCATTTCTTTCCCAGTCCTAAATGGAGTTGAGTCACATGCAGTTTTTTGTCCTACGAGCAAGAGTTGTTTTCTGGTAAGTCAAGTCACTATTGTGCTCCCATTGCCATACACAGTGCAAATAGCCCTCGCGTCTGTTCCCAGCAAGTACAGTGTATCGGACTGAAGAGCAGCTACTGTTCTTGTCAGTTTCCTAAGCAGAGTTTAACTAGTTATGGCCAGTGTGTAGGAAGCACAGTTCTTTTGTTCTGAGCAAGCTCACTGTTCTGGCCCTATAGGAAACACAGAAGAGTAGAAGAGTGCTCTTTTCTCAAAAGCAGAGTGTGTTTCTTGTAAAGCGAGCTAGAGTTTGTTTCCCAGTCCTAAATGGAGTGGAATCACATGCAGTTTCTGGTCCTACGAGCAAGATTTGTTTTCTGGTAAGAGGAGTCACTATTGCGCTGCCATTGCCATACACAGGACAAATAGCACTGCGTCTCTTCCCAGCAAGTACAGTGTATTGAACTGAAGAGGATCTACTGTTCTTGTCAGGTTCCTAAGCAGACTTGAACTAGATATGGCCGTGTGTGTAGGAAGCACAGTTTTTTTGTTCTGAGCAAGCTCACTTTTCGGAACACATAGGAAACACAGTAGAGTAGAAGAGTGCTCTTTTCTCAAAAGCAGACTGTGTTTTTGTAAGGCGAGCTAGCGTTTGTTTCCTAGTCCTAAATGGAGTTGAATCACATGCAGCTTCTGGTCCTATGAACAAGAGTCGTTTTCTGGTAAGGAAAGTCACTATTGCGCTCCCATTGCCCTTTACAAGGCAAATAGCACTCGCGTCTTTTCCCAGCAAGTACAGTGTATTGGACTGAATAGGAGCTACTGTTCTTGTCAGTTTACTAAGCATAATTGAACTAGTTATGGTCCGTGCTTGTAGGAAGCACAGTTCTTTTGTTCTGAGCAAGCTCACTGTTTGGACCCCATAGGAAACACAGTAGAGTAGAAGAGTGCTCTTTTCTCAAAAGCAGAGTGTGTTTCTTGGAAGTCGAGCTAGCATTTCTTTCCCAGTCCTAAATGGAGTTGAGTCACATGCAGTTTTTTGTCCTACGAGCAAGAGTTGTTTTCTGGTAAGTCAAGTCACTATTGTGCTCCCATTGCCATACACAGTGCAAATAGCCCTCGCGTCTGTTCCCAGCAAGTACAGTGTATCGGACTGAAGAGCAGCTACTGTTCTTGTCAGTTTCCTAAGCAGAGTTTAACTAGTTATGGCCAGTGTGTAGGAAGCACAGTTCTTTTGTTCTGAGCAAGCTCACTGTTCTGGCCCTATAGGAAACACAGTAGAGTAGAAGAGTGCTCTTTTCTCAAAAGCAGAGTGTGTTTCTTGTAAAGCGAGCTAGAGTTTGTGTCCCAGTCCTAAATGGAGTGGAATCACATGCAGTTTCTGGTCCTACGAGCAAGAGTTGTTTTCTGGTAAGAAGAGTCACTATTGTGCTGCCATTGCCATACACAGGACAAATAGCACTGGCGTCTGTTCCCAGCAAGTACAGTGTATTGGACTGAAGAGGATCTACTCTTTTTGTCAGGTTCCTAAGCAGAATTGAACTAGATATGGCCGTGTGTGTAGGAAGCACAGTTCTTTTGTTCTGAGCAAGCCCACTTTTCGGACCCCATAGGAAACACAGTAGAGTAGAAGAGTGCTATTTTATCAAAAGCAGAGTGTGTTTCTTGTAAGGCGAGCTAGCGTTTGTTTCCCAGTCCTAAATGGAGTTGAGTCACATGCAGTTTTTTGTCCTACGAGCAAGAGTTGTTTTCTGGTAAGACAAGTCACTATTGTGCTCCAATTGCCATACACAGTGCAAATAGCACTCGCGTCTGTTCCCCGCAAGTACAGTGTATTGGACGGAAGAGGAGCTACTGTTCTTGTCAGTTTCCTAAGCAGAGTTGAACTAGATATGGCCTATGTGTAGGAAGCACAGTTCTTTTGTTCTGAGCAAGCTCACTATTCTGGCCCTATAGGAAACACAGTAGAGTAGAAGAGTGCTCTTTTCTCTAAAGCAAAGTGTGTTTCTTGTAAGGTGAGCTAGCTTTTGTTTCCCAGTCCTAAATGGTGTTGAATCACAAGCAGTTTCTGGTCCTATGAGCAAGAGTTGTTTTCTGGTAAGAAGAGTCACTTTTGAGCTCCCATTGTCATACATAGGGCAAATAGCACTGGCGTCTGTTCCCAGCATGTACAGTGTATTGGACTGAAGAGGATCTACTGTTCTTGTCAGTTTCCTGAGCAGAGTTGAACTAGATATGGCCCGTGTGTTTAGGAAGCACAGTTCTTTTTTTCTGAGCAAGCTCACTGTTCTGGCCCTATAGGAAACACAGTAGAGTAGAAGCGTGCTCTTTTCTCAAAAGCAGAGTATGTTTCTTCTAAGGCGAGCTAGGGTTTGTTTCCCAGTCCTAAATGGAGTTGAATCACATGCAGTTTTTGGTCCTACGAGCAAGAGTTGTTTTCTGGTAAGGAAAGTCACTATTGTGCTCCCTTAGCCACACACAGTTCAAATAGTGCTCGCGTCTTCTCCCAGCAAGTACAGTGTATTATGAAAGAAGAGGAGCTTCTGTTCTTGTCAGTTTCCTAAGCAGAGTTGAACTAGATATTACCCGTGTGTGTAGTAAGCACAGTTCTTTTGTTCTGAGCAAGCTCACTGTTCTGGCCTTATAGGAAACACAGTAGAGTAGAAGAGTGCTCTTTTCTCAAAAGCAGAGTGTGTTTCTTGTAAGGCTAGCTAGTGTTTGTTTCCCAGTCAGAAACGGAGTTGAATCCCACGCAGTTTCTGGTCCTGCAAGCAAGAATTGTTTTCTGGTAAGAAGAGTCACTATTGCGTTCCCTTGCCATACACAGTGCAAATAGCACTCGCGTCTGTTCCCAGCACGTACAGTGTATTGGACTGAAGAGGAGCTACTGTTCTTGTCAGTTTCCTAAGCAGAGTTGAACTAGATTGGCCCGTGTGTGTAGGAAGCACAGTTCATTTGTTCTGAGCAAGTTCACTGTTCTGGCCCTATAGGAAAAACAGTAGAGTAGAAGAGTGCTCTTTTCTCAAAAGCAGAGTGTGTTTCTTGTAGGGTGAGCTAGAGTTTGTTTCCCAGTCCTAAATGGATTTGAATCACATGCAGTTTCTGGTACTATGAGCAAGAGTTGTTTTCTGGTAAGGAAAGTCACTATTGTGCTCCCTTTGCCATACACAGTGCAAATAGCACTCGCGTCTGTTCCCAGCACGTACAGTGTATTGGACTGAAGAGGAGCTACTGTTCTTGTCAGTTTCCTAAGAAGAGTTGAACTAGATATGGTCCGTGTGTGTAGGAAGCACAGTTATATTGTTCTGAGCAAGCTCACTGTTCTGGCCCTATAGGAAACACAGTAGAGTAGAAGAGTGCTCTTTTCTCAAAAGCAGAGCGTGTTTCTTGTAAGGCTAGCTATTGTTTGTTTCCCAGTCAGAAACGAAGTTGAATCCCATGCAGTTTCTGGTCCTACAAGCAAGAGTTGTTTTCTGGTAAGAAGAGTCACTATTGCGCTCCCATTGCCATACACAGTGCAAATAGCACTCGTGTCTGCTCCCAGCAAGTACAGTGTATTGGACTGAAGAGGAGATACTGTTCTTGTCAGTTTCCTAAGGAGAGTTGAACTAGATATGGCCCGTGTGTGTAGGAAGCACAGTTCTTTTTTTCTGAGCAAGCTCACTGTTCGGACACCATAGGAAACACAGTAGAGTAGAAGAGTGCTCTTTTCTCAGAAGCAGAGTGTGTTTCTTGTAAGGCGAGCTAGCATTCGTTTCCCAGTCATAAATGGAGTTGAATCCCATGCAGTTTCTGGTCCTACGAGCAAGAGTTGCTTTATGGTAAGAAGAGTCACAATTACGCTCCCATTGTCATATACAGGGCAAATAGCACGGGTGTCTGTTCCCAGCATGTACAGTGTATTGGACTGAGTAGGATCTACTGTTCTTGTCAGTTTCCTAAGCAGAGTTGAACTAGATATGGCCCGTGTGTGTAGGAAGCACAGTTCTTTTGTTCTGAGCAAGCTCACTGTTCGGACACCATAGGAAACACAGTAGAGTAGAAGAGTGCTCTTTTCTCAAAAGCAGAGTGTGTTTCTTGTAAGGCGAGCTAGCATTCGTTTCCCAGTCATAAATGGAGTTGAATCTCATGCAGTTTCTGGTCCTACGAGCAAGAGTTGTTTTCTGGTAAGAAGAGTCACAATTACGCTCCCATTGTCATACACAGGGCAAATAGCACGGGTGTCTGTTCCCAGCATGTACAGTGTATTGGACTGAGTAGGATCTACTGTTCTTGTCAGTTTCCTAAGCAGAGTTGAACTAGATATGGCCCGTGTGTGTAGGAAGCACAGTTCTTTTGTTCTGAGCAAGCTCACTGTTCGGACCCCATAGGAAACACTGTTGAGTAGGCGAGTGCTCTTTTTTCAAAAGCAGAGTGTGTTTCTTGTAAGACGAGCTAGCGTTTGTTTCCCAGTCCTAAATGGAGTTGAGTCACATGCAGTTTTTTGTCCTACGAGCAAGAGTTGTTTTCTGGTAAGACAAGTCACTATTGTGCTCCAATTGCCATACACAGTGCAAATAGCACTCGCGTATGTTCCCCAAAACTACAGTGTATTGGACTGAAGAGGAGCTACTGTTCTTCTCAGTTTCCTAAGCAGAGATGAACTAGATATGGCCCGTGTGTGTAGGAAGCACAGTTCTTTTGTTCTGAGCAAGCTCACCGTTCGGACCCCATAGGAAGCACAGTAGAGTAGAAGAGTGCTCTTTTCTCAAAAGCAGAGTGTGTTTCATGTAAGGCGAGCTAGCATTTGTATCCCAGTCCTAAATGATGTTGAATCACATGCAGTTTCTGGTTCTATGAGCAAGAGTTGTTTTCTGGTAAGGAAAGTCACTATTGCGCTCCCATTGCCATACACAGTGCAAATAGCACTCGCGTCCGTTCCCAGCAAGTACAGTGTTTCGGAGTGAAGAGGAGCTACTGTTCTTGTCAGTTTCCTAAGCAGAGTTGAACTAGTTATGGCCCGTGTGTAGGAAGCACAGTTATTTTTTTCTGACCAAGCTCACTCTTATGGCCATATAGGAAACACAGTAGAGAAGAAGAGTGCTCTTTTCTCTAAAGCAGAGTGTGTTTCTTGTAAGGCGAGCTAGCGTTTGTTTCCCAGTCCTAAATGGAGTTGAATCTCATGCAGGTTCTAGTCCTACGAGCAAGAGTTGTTTTATGGTAAGAAGAGTCACTATTGCGCTGCCATTGCCATACACAGGACAAATAGTACTGGTGTCTGTTCCCAGCAAGTACAGTGTATTGGACTGAAGAGGATCTCCAGTTCTTGTCAGGTTCCTAAGCAGAATTGAACTAGATATGACCGTGTGTGTAGGAAGCACAGTTCTTTTGTTCTGAGCAAGCTCACTGTTCGGACACCATAGGAAACACAGTAGAGTAGAAGAGTGCTCTTTTCTCAAAAGCAGAGTGTGTTTCTTGTAAGGCGAGCTAGCGTTTGTTTCCCAGTCCTAAATGGAGTTGAATCACATGCAGTTTCTGGTCCTAAGAGCAAGAGTTGTTTTATGGTAAGGAAAGTCACTATTGTGCTCCCCTTTCCATACACAGTGCAAATACCTCCCGCGTCTGTTCCCATCAAGTACAGTGTATCGGACTGAAGAGGAGCTCCTGTTCTTGTCAGTTTCCTAAGCAGAGTTGAACATGATATAGCCCGTGTATGTAGGAAGCACAGTTCTTATGTTCTGAGCAAGCTCACTGTTCTGGCCCTTTAGGAAACACAGTAGAGTAGAAGCGTGCTCTTTTCTCAAAAGTATAGTGTGTTTTTGTAATGCAAGCTAGCGTTTGTTTCCTAGTCCTAAATGGAGTTGAATCACATGCAGTTTCTGGTCTTACGAACAAGAGTTGTTTTCAGGTAAGGAAAGTCTCTATTGTGCTCCCATTGCCCTACACAAGGCAAATAGCACTCGCGTCTTTTCCCAGCAAGTACGGTGTATCGGACTGAAGAGGAGCTACTGTTCTTGTCAGTTTCCTAAGCAGAGTTGAACTAGATATGGCCCCTGTGTAGGAAGCACAGTTCTTTTGTTCTGAGCAAGCTCACTGTTCTGGCCCTATAGGAAACACAGTAGAGTAGAAGAGTGCTCTTTTCTCAAAAGCAGAGTGTGTTTTTGTAAGGTGAGCTAGCGTTTGTTTCCTAGTCCTAAATGGAGTTGAATCACATGCAGTTTCTGGTCCTATGAACATGAATTGTTTTAGGGTAAAACAGTCACTAATGCGCTCCCATTGCCCTACACAAGGCAAAGAGCACTCGCGTCTTTTCCCAGCAAGTACAGAGTATTGGACTGAATAGGAGCTACTGTTCTTGTCAGTTTACTAAGCAGAGTTGAACTAGATATGGTCCGTCTGTGTAGGAAGCACAGTTCTTTTGTTCTGAGCAAGCTCCCTATTTGGTCCCCATAGGAAACACAGTAGAGTAGAAGAGTGCCCTTTTCTCTAAAGCAGAGTGTGTTTCTTGTAAGGCGAGCTACCGTTTGTTTCCCAGTCCTAAATGGAGTGGAATCACATGCAGTTTCCGGTCCTACGAGCAAGAGTTGTTTTCTGGTAAGGAAAGTCACTATTGTGCTCCCATTGACATACACAGTCCAAATAGCCCTCCCATCTTTTCCCAGCAAGTGCAGTGTATTGGACTGAATAGGAGCTACTGTTCTTGTCAGTTTACTAAGCAGAGTTGAACTAGATATGGCCGTGTGAGTAGGAAGTACAGTTTTTTTGTTCTGAGCAAGCTCACTGTTCGGAACACATAGGAAACACAGTAGAGTAGAAGAGTGCTCTTTTCTCAAAAGCAGAGTGTGTTTCATGTAAGGCGAGCTAGCATTTGTTTCCCAGTCATAAATGGAGTTGATCGTATGCAGTTTCTGGTCCTACTATCAAGAGTTGTTTTCTGGTAAGGAAAGTCACTATTGCGCTCCCATTGCCATACACAATGCAAATAGCACTCGCGTCTGTTCCCAGCAAGTACAGTGTATCAGACTGAAGAGGAGCTACTGTTCTTGTCAGTTTCCTAAGCAGAGTTGAACTAGTTATGGCCCGTGTGTAGGAAGCACAGTTCTTTTGTTCTGAGCAAGCTCACTCTTCTGGCCCTATAGGAAACACAGTAGAGTGGAAGAGTGCTCTTTTCTCTAAATCAGAGTGTGTTTCTTGGAAGGCGAGCTAGCGTTTGTTTCCCAGTCCTAAATGGAGTTGAATCACATGCAGTTTCTGGTCTTACGAGCAAGAGTTGTTTTCTGGTAAGACAAGTCACTATTGTGCTCCCCTTTCCATACACAGTGCAAATACCTCCCGTGTCTGTTCCCATCAAGTACAGTGTATCGGACTGAAGAGGAGCTCCTGTTCTTGTCAGTTTCCTAAGCAGAGTTGAACTAGATATGACCCATGTGTAGGAAGCACAGTTCTTTTGTTCTGAGGAAGCTCAATATTCTGGCCCTATAGGAAACACAGTAGAGTAGAAGAGTGCTCTTTTCTCAAAAGCGGAGTGTGTTTCATGTAAGGCGAGCTAGCATTTGTTTTCCAGTCCTAAATGGAGTTGAATCACATGAAGTTTCTGGTCTTACGAGCAAGAGTTGTTTTCTGGTAAGGAAAGTCACTATTGCGCTCCCATTGCCATACACAGTGCAAATAGCACTCGCGTCTGTTCCCAGCAAGTACAGTGTATCGGACTGAAGAGGAGCTACTGTTCTTGTCAGTTTCCTAAGCAGAGTTGAACTAGATATGGCCTATGTGTAGGAAGCACAGTTCTTTTGTTCTGAGCAAGCTCACTATTCTGGCCCTATAGGAAACACAGTAGAGTAGAAGGGTGCTCTTTTCTCTAAAGCAAAGTGTGTTTCTTATAAGGTGAGCTAGCTTTTGTTTCCCAGTCCTAAATGGTGTTGAATCACATGGAGTTTCTGGTCCTACGAGCAAGAGTTGTTTTCTGGTAAGAAGAGTCACTTTTGAGCTCCCATTGTCATACATAGGGCAAATAGCACTGGCGTCTGTTCCCAGCATGTACAGTGTATTGGACTGAAGAGGATCTACTGTTCTTGTCAGTTTCCTGAGCAGAGTTGAACTAGATATGGCCCGTGTGTTTAGGAAGCACAGTTCTTTTTTTCTGAGCAAGCTCACTGTTCTGGCCCTATAGGAAACACAGTAGAGTAGAAGCGTGCTCTTTTCTCAAAAGCAGAGTATGTTTCTTCTAAGGCGAGCTAGGGTTTGTTTCCCAGTCCTAAATGGAGTTGAATCACATGCAGTTTTTGGTCCTACGAGCAAGAGTTGTTTTCTGGTAAGGAAAGTCACTATTGTGCTCCCTTAGCCACACACAGTTCAAACAGTGCTCGCGTCTTCTCCCAGCAAGTACAGTGTATTGGAAAGAAGAGGAGCTTCTGTTCTTGTCAGTTTCCTAAGCAGAGTTGAACTAGATATTACCCGTGTGTGTAGTAAGCACAGTTCTTTTGTTCTGAGCAAGCTCACTGTTCTGGCCTTATAGGAAACACAGTAGAGTAGAAGAGTGCTCTTTTCTCAAAAGCAGAGTGTGTTTCTTGTAAGGCTAGCTAGTATTTGTTTCCCAGTCAGAAACGGAGTTGAATCCCATGCAGTTTCTGGTCCTGCAAGCAAGAATTGTTTTCTGGTAAGAAGAGTCACTATTGCGTTCCCTTGCCATACACAGTGCAAATAGCACTTGCGTCTGTTCCCAGCACGTACAGTGTATTGTACTGAAGAGGAGCTACTGTTCTTGTCAGTTTCCTAAGCAGAGTTGAACTAGATATGGCCCGTGTGTGTAGGAAGCACAGTTCATTTGTTCTGAGCAAGTTCACTGTTCTGGCCATATAGGAAACACAGTAGAGTAGAAGAGTGCTCTTTTCTCAAAAGCAGAGTGTGTTTCTTGTAGGGTGTGCTAGAGTTTGTTTCCCAGTCCTAAATGGAGTTGAATCACATGCAGTTTCTGGTACTATGAGCAAGAATTGTTTTCTGGTAAGGAAAGTCACTATTGTGCTCCCTTTGCCATACACAGTGCAAATAGCACTCGCGTCTGTTCCCAGCACGTACAGTGTATTGGACTGAAGAGGAGCTACTGTTCTTGTCAGTTTCCTAAGAAGAGTTGAACTAGAAATGGTCCGTGTGTGTCGGAAGCACAGTTATATTGTTCTGAGCAAGCTCACTGTTCTGGCCCTATAGGAAACACAGTAGAGTAGAAGAGTGCTCTTTTCTCAAAAGCAGAGCGTGTTTCTTGTAAGGCTAGCTATTGTTTGTTTCCCAGTCAGAAACGAAGTTGAATCCCATGCAGTTTCTGGTCCTACAAGCAAGAGTTGTTTTCTGGTAAGAAGAGTCACTATTGCGCTCCCATTGCCATACACAGTGCAAATAGCACTAGTGTCTGCTCCCAGCAAGTACAGTGTATTGGACTGAAGAGGAGATACTGTTCTTGTCAGTTTCCTAAGCAGAGTTGAACTAGATATGGCCCGTGTGTGTAGGAAGCACAGTTCTTTTTTTCTGAGCAAGCTCACTGTTCGGACACCATAGGAAACACAGTAGAGTAGAAGAGTGCTCTTTTCTCAGAAGCAGAGTGTGTTTCTTGTAAGGCGAGCTAGCATTCGTTTCCCAGTCATAAATGGAGTTGAATCCCATGCAGTTTCTGGTCCTACGAGCAAGAGTTGCTTTCTGGTAAGAAGAGTCACAATTACGCTCCCATTGTCATATACAGGGCAAATAGCACGGGTGTCTGTTCCCAGCATGTACAGTGTATTGGACTGAGTAGGATCTACTGTTCTTGTCAGTTTCTTAAGCAGAGTTGAACTAGATATGGCCCGTGTGTGTAGGAAGCACAGTTCTTTTGTTCTGAGCAAGCTCACTGTTCGGACACCATAGGAAACACAGTAGAGTAGAAGAGTGCTCTTTTCTCAAAAGCAGAGTGTGTTTCTTGTAAGGCGAGCTAGCATTCGTTTCCCAGTCATAAATGGAGTTGAATCTCATGCAGTTTCTGGTCCTACGAGCAAGAGTTGTTTTCTGGTAAGAAGAGTCACAATTACGCTCCCATTGTCATACACAGGGCAAATAGCACGGGTGTCTGTTCCCAGCATGTACAGTGTAATGGACTGAGTAGGATCTACTGTTCTTGTCAGTTTCCTAAGCAGAGTTGAACTAGATATGGCCCGTGTGTGTAGGAAGCACAGTTCTTTTGTTCTGAGCAAGCTCACTGTTCGGACACCATAGGAAACACTGTAGAGTAGGTGAGTGCTCTTTTCTCAAAAGCAGAGTGTGTTTCTTGTAAGGCGAGCTAGCGTTTGTTTCCCAGTCCTAAAAGGAATTGAATCACATTCAGTTTCTGGTACTACGAGCAAGAGTTTTTTTCTGGTAAGGAAAGTCACTATGGTGCTCCCTTTGCCATACACAGTGCAAATAGCACTCGTGTCTGCTCCCAGCAATACAGTGTATTGGACTGAAGAGGAGCTACTCTTCTTGTCAGTTTCCAAAGCAGAGTTGAACTAGATATGGCCCGTGTGTAGGAATCACAGTTCTTTTGTTCTGAGCAAGCTCACTGTTCAGACACCATAGGAAACACAGTAGAGTAGAAGAGTGCTCTTTTCTCAGAAGCAGAGTGTGTTTCTTGAAAGGCGAGCTAGCATTCGTTTCCCAGTCATAAATGGAGTTGAATCTCATGCAGTTTCTGGTCCTACGAGCAAGAGTTGTTTTCTGGTAAGAAGAGTCACAATTACGCTCCCATTGTCATACACAGGGCAAATAGCACGGGTGTCTGTTCCCAGCATGTACAGTGTATTGGACTGAGTAGGATCTACTGTTCTTGTCAGTTTCCTAAGAAGAGTTGAACTAGATATGGCCCGTGTGTGTAGGAAGCACAGTTCTTTTGTTCTGAGCAAGCTCACTGTTCGGACCCCATAGGAAACACTGTAGAGAAGGCGAGTGCTCTTTTCTCAAAAGCAGAGTGTGTTTCTTGTAAGGCGCGCTAGCGTTTGTTTCCCAGTCCTAAATGGAGGTGAGTCACATGCAGTTTTTTGTCCTACGAGCAAGAGTTGTTTTCTGGTAAGACAAGTCACTATTGTGCTCCAATTGCCATACACAGTGCAAATAGCACTCGCGTCTGTTCCCCGAAACTACAGTGTATTGGACTGAAGAGGAGCTACTGTTCTTCTCAGTTTCCTAAGCAGAGATGAACTAGATATGGCCCGTGTGTGTAGGAAGCACAGTTCTTTTGTTCTGAGCAAGCTCACTGTTCGGACCCCATAGGAAGCACAGTAGAGTAGAAGAGTGCTCTTTTCTCAAAAGCAGAGTGTGTTTCATGTAAGGCGAGCTAGCATTTGTATCCCAGTCCTAAATGATGTTGAATCACATGCAGTTTCTGGTTCTATGAGCAAGAGTTGTTTTCTGGTAAGGAAAGTCACTATTGCGCTCCCATTGCCATACACAGTGCAAATAGCACTCGCGTCAGTTCCCAGCAAGTACAGTGTTTCGGAGTGAAGAGGAGCTAATGTTCTTGTCAGTTTCCTAAGCAGAGTTGAACTAGTTATGGCCCGTGTGTAGGAAGCACAGTTATTTTGTTCTGACCAAGCTCACTCTTATGGCCATATAGGAAACACAGTAGAGAAGAAGAGTGCTCTTTTCTCTAAAGCAGAGTGTGTTTCTTGTAAGGCGAGCTAGCGTTTGTTTCCCAGTCCTAAATGGAGTTGAATCTCATGCAGTTTCTAGTCCTACGAGCAAGAGTTGTTTTATGGTAAGAAGATTCTCTATTGCGCTGCCATTGCCATACATAGGACAAATAGCACTGGCGTCTGTTCCCAGCAAGTACAGTGTATTGGACTGAAGAGGATCTACTGTTCTTGTCTGGTTCCTAAGCAGAATTGAACTAGATATGGCCGTGTGTGTAGGAAGCACAGTTCTTTTGTTCTGAGCAAGCTCACTGTTCGGACACCATAGGAAACACAGTAGAGTAGAAGAGTGCTCTTTTCTCAAAATCAGAGTGTGTTTCTTGTAAGGCGAGCTAGTGTTTGTTTCCCAGTCCTAAATGGAGTTGAATCACATGCAGTTTCTGGTCCTAAGAGCAAGAGTTGTTTTCTGGTAAGGAAAGTCACTATTGTGCTCCCCTTTCCATACACAGTGCAAATACCTCCCGCGTCTGTTCCCATCAAGTAGAGTGTATCGGACTGAAGAGGAGCTCCTGTTCTTGTCAGTTTCCTAAGCAGAGTTGAACATGATATGGCCCGTGTGTGGAGGAAGCACAGTTCTTATGTTCTGAGCAAGCTCACTGTTCTGGCCCTATAGGAAACACAGTAGAGTAGAAGCGTGCTCTTTTTTCAAAAGCAGAGTGTGTTTTTGTAAGGCAAGCTAGCGTTTGTTTCCTAGTCCTAAATGGAGTTGAATCACATGCATTTTCTGGTCTTACGAACAAGAGTTGTTTTCAGGTAAGGAAAGTCTCTATTGCGCTCCCATTGCCGTACAAGGCAAATAGCACTCGCTTCTTTTCCCAGCAAGTACGGTGTATAGGACTGAAGAGGAGCTACTGTTCTTGTCAGTTTCCTAAGCAGAGTTGAACTAGATATGGCCCGTGTGTAGGAAGCACAGTTCTTTGTTCTGAGCAAGCTCACTGTTCTGGCCCTATAGGAAACACAGTAGAGTAGAAGAGTGCTCTTTTTTCAAAAGCAGAGTGTGTTTCTTCTAAGGTAAGCTAGCGTTTGTTTCCCAGTCGTAAATGGAGTTGAATCACATACAGTATCTGGTCCTACGAGCAAGAGTTGTTTTCTGGTAAGAAGAGTCACTATTGTGCTGCCATTGCCATACACAGGACTAATAGCACTGGCGTCTGTTCCCAGCAAGTACAGTGTATTGAACTGTAGAGGATCTACTGTTCTTGTCAGGTTCCTAAGCAGAATTGAACTAGATATGGCCGTGTGTGTAGGAAGCACAGTTCTTTTGTTCTGAGCAAGCTCACTTTTCGGGAACACATAGGAAACACAGTAGAGTAGAAGAGTGCTCTTTTCTCAAAAGCAGAGTGTGTTTTTGTAAGGCGAGCTAGCGTTTGTTTCCTAGTCCTAAATGGAGTTGAATCACATGCAGTTTCTGGTCCTAAGAACAAGAGTTGTTTTCTGGTAAGGAAAGTCACTATTGCGCTCCTATTGCCCTTTACAAGGCAAATAGCACTCGCGTCTTTTCCCAGCAAGTACAGTGTATTGGACTGAATAGGAGCTACTGTTCTTGTCAGTTTTCTAAGCAGAATTGAACTAGATATGGTCCGTGCGTGTAGGAAGCACAGTTCTTTTGTTCTGAGAAAGCTCACTGTTCGGACACCATAGGAAACACAGTAGAGTAGAAGAGTACTCTTTTCTCAAAAGCAGAGTGTGTTTCATGTAAGGCAAGCTAGCATTTGTTTCCCAGTCCTAAATGGAGTTGATCATATGCAGTTTCTGGTCCTACGATCAAGAGTTGTTTTCTGGTAAGGAAAGTCACTATTGCGCTCCCATTGCCATACACAGTGCAAATAGCACTCGCGTCTGTTCCCAGCAAGTACAGTGTATCGGACTGAAGAGGAGCTACTGTTCTTGTCAGTTTCCTAAGCAGAGTTGAACTAGTTATGGCCCGTGTGTAGGAAGCACAGTTATTTTGTTCTGAGCAAGCTCACTGTTTGGACCCCATAGGAAAAACAGTAGAGTAGAAGAGTGCTCTTTTCTCTAAAGCAGAATGTGTTTCTTGTAAGGCGAGCTAGTGTTTGTTTCCCAGTCCTAAATGGAGTGGAATCACATGCAGTTTCTGGTCCTACGAGCAGGAGTTGTTTTCTGGTAAGGAAAGTCACTATTGCGCTCCCATTGCCATACACAGTGCAAATAGCCCTCCCGTCTGTTCCCAGCAAATACAGTGTATTGGACTGAAAAGGAGCTACTGTTCTTCTCAGTTTCCTAAGCAGAGATGAACTAGATATGGCCCGTGTGTGTAGGAAGTACAGTTCTTTTTTTCTGAGCAAGCTCACTGTTCTGGCCCTATAGGAAACACAGAAGAGTAGAAGAGTTCTCTTTTCTCAAAAGCAGAGTGTGTTTCTTGTAAAGCGAGCTAGAGTTTGTTTCCCAGTCCTAAATGGATTGGAATCACATGCAGTTTCTGGTCCTACGAGCAAGATTTGTTTTCTGGTAAGAAGAGTCACTATTGCGCTGCCATTGCCATACACAGGACAAATAGCACTGGCGTCTGTTCCCAGCAAGTACAGTGTATTGGACGGAAGAGGAGCTACTGTTCTTGTCAGTTTCCTAAGCAGAGTTGAACTAGATATGACCCATGTGTAGGAAGCACAGTTCTTTTGTTCTGAGCAAGCTCACTGTTCGGACACCATAGGAAATACAGTAGAGTAGAAGAGTGCTCTTTTCTCAAAAGCAGAGTGTGTTTCTTGTAAGGCGAGCTAGCGTTTGTTTCCCAGTCCTAAATGGAGTTGAATCACATGCAGTTTCTGGTCTTAAGAGCAAGAATTGTTTTCTGGCAAGGAAAGTCACTATTGCGCTCCCATTGCCATACATAGTGCAAATAGCTCTCACGTCTGTTCCCAGCAAGTACAGTGTATCGGACTGAAGAGGAGCTACTGTTCTTGTCAGTTTCCTAAGCAGAGTTGAACTAGATCTGGCCCGCGTGTGTAGGAAGCACAGTTCTTTTGTTCTGAGCAAGCTCACTGTTTGGACCCCATAGGAAACACAGTAGAGTAGAAGAGTGCTCTTTTCTCAAAAGCAGAGTGTGTTTTTGTAAGGCGTTCTAGCGTTTGTTTCCTAGTCCTAAATGGAGTTGAATCACATGCAGTTTCTGGTCCTATGAACAAGAGTTGTTTTCTGGTAAGGAAAGTCACTATTGTGCTCCCGTTGCCCTTTACAAGGCAAATAGCACTCGCGTCTTTTCCCAGCAAGTACAGTGTATTGGACTGAATAGGAGCTACTGTTCTTGTCAGTTTACTAAGCAGAATTGAACTAGATATGGTCCGTGAGTGTAGGAAGCACAGTTCTTTTGTTCTGAGCAAGCTCACTGTTTGGACCCCATAGGAAACACAGTAGAGTAGAAGAGTGCTCTTTTCTCAAAAGCAGAGTGTGTTTCTTGGAAGTCGAGCTAGCATTTCTTTCCCAGTCCTACATGGAGTTGAGTCACATGCAGTTTTTTGTCCTACGAGCAAGAGTTGTTTTCTGGTAAGACAAGTCACTATTGTGCTCCAATTGCCATACACAGTGCAAATAGCCCTCCCGTCTGTTCCCAGCAAGTACAGTGTATTGGATTGAAAAGGAGCTACTGTTCTTCTCAGTTTCCTAAGCAGAGTTGAACTAGATATGGCCCGTGTGTGTAGGAAGCACAGTTCTTTTGTTCTGAGCAAGCTCATTGTTCGGACCCCATAGGAAGCACAGTAGAGTAGAAGAGTGCTCTTTTCTCAAAAGCAGAGTGTGTTTCATGTAAGGCGAGCTAGCATTTGTTTCCCAGTCCTAAATGGAGTTGAATCACATGCAGTTTCTGGTTCTATGAGCAAGAGTTGTTTTCTGGTAAGGAAAGTCACTATTGCGCTCCCATTGCCATACACAGTGCAAATAGCACTCGCGTCAGTTCCCAGCAAGTACAGTGTTTCGGAGTGAAGAGGAGCTACTGTTCTTGTCAGTTTCCTAAGCAGAGTTGAACTAGTTATGGCCCGTGTGTAGGAAGCACAGTTCTTTTGTTCTGACCAAGCTCACTCTTATGGCCATATAGGAAACACAGTAGAGTAGAAGAGTGCTCTTTTCTCTAAAGCAGTGTGTGTTTCTTGTAAGGCGAGCTAGCGTTTGTTTCCCAGTCCTAAATGGAGTTGAATCACATGCAGTTTCTAGTCCTACGAGCAAGAGTTGTTTTATGGTAAGAAGAGTCACTATTGCGCTGCCATTGCCATACACAGGACAAATAGCACTGGCGTCTGTTCCCAGCAAGTACAGTGTATTGGACTGAAGAGGATCTACAGTTCTTGTCAGGTTCCTAAGCAGAATTGAACTAGATATGGCCGTGTGTGTACGAAGCACAGTTCTTTTGTTCTGAGCAAGCTCACTGTTCGGACACCATAGGAAACACAGTAGAGTAGAAGAGTGCTCTTTTCTCAAAAGCAGAGTGTGTTTCTTGTAAGGCGAGCTAGCGTTTGTTTCCCAGTCCTAAATGGAGTTGAATCACATGCAGTTTCTGGTCCTACGAGCAAGAGTTGTTTTCTGGTAAGGAAAGTCACTATTGTGCTCCCCTTTCCATACACAGTGCAAATACCTCCCGCGTCTGTTCCCATCAAGTAGAGTGTATCGGACTGAAGAGGAGCTCCTGTTCTTGTCAGTTTCCTAAGCAGAGTTGAACATGACATGGCCCGTGTGTGTAGGAAGCACAGTTCTTATGTTCTGAGCAAGCTCACTGTTCTGGCCCTATAGGAAACACAGTAAAGTAGAAGCGTGCTCTTTTCTCAAAAGCAGAGTGTGTTTTTGTAAGGCAAGCTAGCGTTTGTTTCCTAGTCCTAAATGGAGTTGAATCACATGCAGTTTCTGGTCTTACGAACAAGAGTTGTTTTCAGGTAAGGAAAGTCTCTATTGCGCTCCCATTGCCCTACACAAGGCAAATAGCACTCGCGTCTTTTCCCAGCAAGTACAGTGTATTGGACTTAATAGGAGCTACTGTTCTTGTCAGTTTACTAAGCACAGTTGAACTAGATATGGTCCGTGTGTGTAGGAAGCACAGTTCTTTTGTTCTGAGCAAGCTCACTATTTGGACCCCATAGGAAACACAGTAGAGTAGAAGAGTGCCCTTTTCTCTAAAGCAGAGTGTGTTTCTTGTAAGGCGAGCTACCGTTTGTTTCCCAGTCCTAAATGGAGTGGAATCACATGCAGTTTGTGGTCCTACGAGCAAGAGTTTTTTTCTGGTAAGACAAGTCACTATTGTGCTCCAATGCCATACACAGTGCAAATAGCACTCGCGTCTGTTCCCCGCAAGTACAGTGTATTGGACTGAAGAGGAGCTACTGTTCTTGTTGGTTTCCTAAGCAGAGTTGAACTAGATATGGCCCGTGTGTGTAGGAAGCACAGTTCTTTTGTTCTGAGCAAGCTCACTGTTCGGACCCGTTAGGAAACACAATAGAGTAGAAGAGTGCTCTTTTCTCAAATGCAGAGTGTCTTTCATGTAAGGCGAGCTAGCATTTGTGTCCCAGTCTTAAATGGTGTTGAATCACATGCAGTATCTGGTCCTATGAGCAAGAGTTGTTTTCTGGTAAGAAGAGTCACTATTGCGCTGCCATTGCCATACACAGGACTAATAGCACTGGCGTCTGTTCCCAGCAAGTACAGTGTATTGGACTGTAGAGGATCTACTGTTCTTGTCAGATTCCTAAGCAGAATTGAACTAGATATGGCCGTGTGTGTAGGAAGCACAGTTCTTTTGTTCTGAGCAAGCTCACTTTTCGGGAACACATAGGAAACACAGTAGAGTAGAACAGTGCTCTTTTCTCAAAAGCAGAGTGTGTTTTTGTAAGGCGAGCTAGCGTTTGTTTCCTAGTCCTAAATGGAGTTGAATCACATGCAGTTTCTGGTCCTATGAACAAGAGTTGTTTTCTGGTAAGGAAAGTCACTATTGTGCTCCCATTGCCCTTTACAAGGCAAATAGCACTCGCGTCTTTTCCCAGCAAGTACAGTGTATTGGACTGAATACGAGCTACTGTTCTTGTCAGTTTTCTAAGCAGAATTGAACTAGATATGGTCCGTGCGTGTAGGAAGCACAGTTCTTTTGTTCTGAGCAAGCTCACTGTTTGGACCCCATAGGAAACACAGTAGAGTAGAAGAGTGCTCTTTTCTCAAAAGCAGAGTGTGTTTCATGTAAGGCGAGCTAGCATTTGTTTCCCAGTCCTAAATGGAGTTGATCATATGCAGTTTCTGGTCCTACGATCAAGAGTTGTTTTCTGGTAAGGAAAGTCACTATTGTGCTCCCATTGCCCTTTACAAGGCAAATAGCACTAGCTTCTTTTCTCAGCAAGTACAGTGTATTGGACTGAATAGGAGCTACTGTTCTTGTCAGTTTACTAAGCAGAATTGAACTAGATATGGTCCGTGCTTGTAGGAAGCTCAGTTCTTTTGTTCTGAGCAAGCTCACTGTTTGGACCCCATAGGAAACACAGTAGAGTAGAAGAGTGCTCTTTTCTAAAAAGCAGAGTGTGTTTCTTGGAAGTCGAGCTAGCATTTCTTTCCCAGTCCTAAATGGAGTTGAGTCACATGCAGTTTTTTGTCCTACGAGCAAGAGTTGTTTTGTGGTAAGTCAAGTCATTATTGTGCTCCCATTGCCATACACAGTGCAAATAGCCCTCACGTCTGTTCCCAGCAAGTACAGTGTATCGGACTGAAGAGCAGCTACTGTTCTTTTCAGTTTCCTAAGCAGAGTTGAACTAGTTATGGCCCGTGTGTAGGAAGCACAGTTCTTTTGTTCTGAGCAAGCTCACTGTTCTGGCCCTATAGGAAACACAGTAGAGACGAAGAGTGCTCTTTTGTCAAAAGCAGAGTGTGTTTCTTGTAAAGCGAGCTAGAGTTTGTTTCCCAGTCCTAAATGGAGTGGAATCACATGGAGTTTCTGGTCCTACGAGCAAGAGTTGTTTTCTGGTAAGAAGAGTCACTATTGTGCTGCCATTGCCATACACAGGACAAATAGCACTGGCTTCTGTTCCCAGCAAGTACAGTGTATTGGACTGAAGAGGATCTACTCTTTTTGTCAGTTTCCTAAGCAGAATTGAACTAGATATGGCCGTGTGTGTAGGAAGCACAGTTCTTTTGTTCTGAGCAAGCCCACTGTTCGGACCCCATAGGAAACACAGTAGAGTAGAAGAGAGCTATTTTATCAAAAGCAGAGTGTGTTTCTTGTAAGGCGAGCTAGCGTTTGTTTCCCAGTCCTAAATGGAGTTGAGTCACATGCAGTTTTTTATCATACGAGCAAGAGTTGTTTTCTGGTAAGACAAGTCACTATTGTGCTCCAATTGCCATACACAGTGCAAATAGCACTCGCGTCTGTTCCCCGCAAGTACAGTGTATGGGACGGAAGAGGAGCTACTGTTCTTGTCAGTTTCCTAAGCAGAGTTGAACTAGATATGACCCATGTGTAGGAAGCACAGTTTTTTTGTTCTGAGCAAGCTCACTTTTCGGGAACGCATAGGAAACACAGTAGAGTAGAAGAGTGCTCTTTTCTCAAAAGCAGAGTGTGTTTTTGTAAGGCGAGCTAGCGTTTGTTTCCTAGTCCTAAATGGAGTTGAATCACATGCAGTTTCTGGTCCTATGAACAAGAGTTGTTTTCTGGTAAGGAAAGTCACTATTGTGCTCCCATTGCCCTTTACAAGGCAAATAGCACTCGCGTCTTTTCCCAGCAAGTACAGTGTATTGGACTGAATACGAGCTACTGTTCTTGTCAGTTTTCTAAGCAGAATTGAACTAGATATGGTCCGTGCGTGTAGGAAGCACAGTTCTTTTGTTCTGAGCAAGCTCACTGTTTGGACCCCATAGGAAACACAGTAGAGTAGAAGAGTGCTCTTTTCTCAAAAGCAGAGTGTGTTTCATGTAAGGTGAGCTAGCATTTGTTTCCAAGTCCTAAATGGAGTTGATCATATGCAATTTCTGGTCCTACGATCAAGAGTTGTTTTCTGGTAAGGAAAGTCACTATTGCGCTCCCATTGCCATACACAGTGCAAATAGCACTCGCGTCTGTTCCCAGCAAGTACAGTGTATCGGACTGAAGAGGAGCTACTGTTCTTGTCAGTTTCCTAAGCAGAGTTGAACTAGTTATGGCCCGTGTGTAGGAAGCACAGTTCTTTTGTTCTGAGCAAGCTCACTCTTCTGGCACTATAGGAAACAGAGTAGAATGGAAGAGTGCTCTTTTCTCTAAAGCAGAGTGTGTTTCTTGTAAGGCGAGCTAGCGTTTGTTTCCCAGTCCTAAATGGAGTTGAATCACATGCAGTTTCTAGGCCTACGAGCAAGAGTTGTTTTCTGGTAAGAAGAGTCACTATTGCGCTGCCATTGCCATACATAGGACAAATCGCACTGGCGTCTGTTCACAGCAAGTACAGTGTATTGGACTGAAGAGGATCTACTGTTCCTGTCAGGTTCCTAAGCAGAATTGAACTAGATATGGCCGTGTGTGTAGGAAGCTCAGTTCTTTTGTTCTGAGCAAGCTCACTGTTCGGACACCATAGGAAACACAGTAGAGTAGAAGAGTGCTCTTTTCTCTAAAGCAGAGTGTGTTTCATGTAAGGCGAGCTAGCATTTGTTTCCCAGTCCTAAATGGAGTTGATCATATGCAGTTTCTGGTCCTACGATCAAGAGTTGTTTTCTGGTAAGGAAAGTCACTATTGCGCTCCCATTGCCATACACAGTGCAAATAGCACTCGCGTCTGTTCCCAGCAAGTACAGTGTATCGGACTGAAGAGTAGCTACTGTTCTTGTCTGTTTCCTAAGCAGAGTTGAACTAGATATGGCCCGTGTGTGTAGGAAGCACAGTTCTTTTGTTCTGAGCAAGCTCACTGTTTGGACCCCATAGGAAAAACAGTAGAGTAGAAGAGTGCTCTTTTCTCTAAAGCAGAATATGTTTCTTTTAAGGCGAGCTAGTGTTTGTTTCCCAGTCCTAAATGGAGTGGAATCACATGCAGTTTCTGGTCCTACGAGCAGGAGTTGTTTTCTGGTAAGGAAAGTCACTATTGCGCTCCCATTGCCATACACAGTGCAAATAGCCCTCCCGTCTGTTCCCAGGAAATACAGTGTATTGGATTGAAAAGGAGCTACTGTTCTTCTCAGTTTCCTAAGCAGAGTTGAACTAGATATGGCCCGTGTGTGTAGGAAGTACAGTTCTTTTTTTCTGAGCAAGCTCACTCTTCTGGCCCTATAGGAAACACAGAAGAGTAGAAGAGTGCTCTTTTCTCAAAAGCAGAGTGTGTTTCTTGTAAAGCGAGCTAGAGTTTGTTTCCCAGTCCTAAATGGAGTGGAATCACATGCAGTTTCTGGTCCTACGAGCAAGATTTGTTTTCTGGTAAGAAGAGTCACTATTGTGCTGCCTTTGCCATACACAGGACAAATAGCACTGGCGTCTGTTCCCAGCAAGTACAGTGTATTGAACTGAAGAGGATCTACTGTTCTTGTCAGGTTCCTAAGCAGACTTGAACTAGATATGGCCGTGTGTGTAGGAAGCAGAGTTTTTTTGTTCTGAGCAAGCTCACTTTTCGGAACACATAGGAAACACAGTAGAGTAGAAGAGTGCTCTTTTCTCAAAAGCAGAGTGTGTTTTTGTAAGGCGAGCTAGCGTTTGTTTCCCAGTCCTAAATGGAGTTGAGTCACATGCAGTTTTTTGTCCTAGGAGCAAGAGTTGTTTTCTGGTAAGACAAGTCACTATTGTGCTCCAATTGCCATACACAGTGCAAATAGCACTCGCGTCTGTGCCCCGCAAGTACAGTGTATTGGACGGAAGAGGAGCTACTGTTCTTGTCAGTTTCCTAAGCAGAGTTGAACTAGATATGGCCCGTGTGTAGGAAGCACAGTTCTTTTGTTCTGAGCAAGCTCACTGTTCTGGCCCTATAGGAAACACAGTAGAGTGGAAGAGTGCTCTTTTCTCTAAAGCAGTGTGTGTTTCTTGTAAGGCGAGCTAGCGTTTGTTTCCCAGTCCTAAATGGAGTTGATCATATGCAGTTTCTGGTGCTACGGTCAAGAGTTGTTTTCTGGTAAGGAAAGTCACTATTGCGATCCCATTTCCATACACAGTGCAAATAGCACTCGCGTCTGTTTCCAGCAAGTACAGTGTATCGGACTGAAGAGGAGCTACTGTTCTTGTCAGTTTCCTAAGCAGAGTTAAACTAGTTATGGCCCATGTGTAGGAAGCACAGTTCTTTTGTTCTGAGCAAGCTCACTCTTCTGGCCCTATAGGAAACACAGAAGAGTAGAAGAGAGCTCTTTCCTCAGAAGCAGAGTGTGTTTCTTGTAAGGCAAGCTAGCGTTTGTTTCCCAGTCCTAAATGGAGTTGAATCACATGCAGTTTCTAGTCCTACGAGCAAGAGTTGTTTTCTGGTAAGAAGAGTCACTATTGCGCTGCCATTGCCATACATAGGACAAATAGCACTGGCGTCTGTTCCCAGCAAGTACAGTGTATTGGACTGAAGAGGATCTACTGTTCTTGTCAGGTTCCTAAGCAGAATTTAACTAGATATGGCCGTGTGTGTAGGAAGCACTGTTCTTTTGTTCTGAGCAAGCTCACTGTTCGGACACCATAGGAAACACAGTAGAGTAGAAGAGTGCTCTTTTCTCTAAAGCAGAGTGTGTTTCTTGTAAGGCGAGCTAGCGTTTGTTTCCCAGTCCTAAATGGAGTTGAATCACATGCAGTTTCTGGTCCTACGAGCGAGAGTTGTTTTCTGGTAAGGAAAGTCACTATTGTGCTCCCCTTGCCATACACAGTGCAAATAGCCCTCCCATCTGTTCCCAGCAAATACAGTGTATTGGACTGAAAAGGAGTACTGTTCTTCTCACTTTCCTAAGCAGAGTTGAACTAGATATGGCCCGTGTGTGTAAGAAGTACAGTTCTTTTTTTCTGAGCAAGCTCACTCTTCTGGCCCTATAGGAAACACAGAAGAGTAGAAGAGTGCTCTTTTCTCAAAAGCAGAGTGTGTTTCTTGTAAAGCGAGCTAGAGTTTGTTTCCCAGTCCTAAATGGAGTCGAATCACATGCAGTTTCTGGTCCTACGAGCAAGATTTGTTTTCTGGTAAGAAGAGTCCCTATTGCGCTGCCATTGCCATACACAGGACAAATAGCACTGGCGTCTGTTCCCAGCAAGTACAGTGTATTGAACTGAAGAGGATCTACTGTTCTTGTCAGGTTCCTGAGCAGACTTGAACTAGATATGTCCGTGTGTGTAGGAAGCACAGTTTTTTTGTTCTGAGCAAGCTCACTTTTTGGAACACATAGGAAACACAGTAGAGTAGAAGAGTGCTCTTTTCTCAAAAGCAGAGTGTGTTTTTGTAAGGCGAGCTAGCGTTTGTTTCCTAGTCCTAAATGGAGTTGAATCATATGCAGCTTCTGGTCCTATGAACAAGAGTCGTTTTCTGGTAAGGAAAGTCACTATTGCGCTCCCATTGCCCTTTACAAGGCAAATAGCACTCGCGTCTTTTCCCAGCAAGTACAGTGTATTGGACTGAATATGAGCTACTGTTCTTGTCACTTTACTAAGCAGAATTGAACTAGATATGGTCCGTGCTTGTAGGAAGCACAGTTCTTTGTTCTGAGCAAGCTCACTGTTTGGACCCCATAGGAAACACAGTAGAGTAGAAGAGTGGTCTTTTCTAAAAAGCAGAGTGTGTTTCTTGGAAGTCGAACTAGCATTTCTTTCCCAGTCCTAAATGGAGTTGAGTCACATGCAGTTTTTTGTCCTACGAGCAAGAGTTGTTTTCCGGTAAGTCAAGTCACTATTGTGCTCCCATTGCCATACACAGTGCAAATAGCCCTCGCGTCTGTTCCCAGCAAGTACAGTGTATCAGACTGAAGAGCAGCTACTGTTTTTGTCAGTTCCTAAGCAGAGTTGAACTAGTCATAGCCCGTGTGTAGGAAGCACAGTTATTTTGTTCTGAGCAAGCTCACTGTTCTGGCCCTATAGGAAACACAGTAGAGTAGAAGAGTGCTCTTTTCTCAAAAGCAGAGTGTGTTTCTTGTAAAGCAAGCTAGAGTTTGTTTCCCAGTCCTAAATGGAGTGGAATCACATGCAGTTTCTGGTCCTACGAGCAAGAGTTGTTTTCTGGTAAAAAGAGTGACTATTGTGCTGCCATTGCCATACACAGGACAAATAGCACTGGCTTCTGTTCCCAGCAAGTACAGTGTATTGGACTGAAGAAGATCTACTGTTCTTGTCAGGTTCCTAAGCAGAATTGAACTAGATATGGCCCTGTGTGTAGGAAGCCCACGTTCTTTTGTTCTGAGCAAGCCCACAGTTCAGACCCCATAGGAAACAGTAGAGTAGAAGAGTGCTATTTTATCAAAAGCAGAGTGTGTTTCTTGTAAGGCGAGCTAGCGTTTGTTTCCTAGTCTTAAATGGAGTTGAATCACATGCAGCTTCTTTTCCTATGAACAAGAGTCGTTTTCTGGTAAGGAAAGTCACTATTGCGCTCCCATTGCCCTTAACAAGGAAAATAGCACTCGCGTCTTTTCCCAGCAAGTACAGTGTATTGGACTGAATAGGAGCTACTGTTCTTGTCAGTTTACTAAGCAGAATTGAACTAGATATGGTCCGTGCTTGTAGGAAGCACAGTTCTTTTGTTCTGAGCAAGCTCACTGTTTGGACCCCATAGGAAACACAGTAGAGTAGAAGAGTGCTATTTTATCAAAAGCAGAGTGTTTTTCTTGTAAGGCGAGCTAGCGTTTGTTTCCCAGTCCTAAATGGAGTTGAGTCACATGCAGTTTTTTGTCCTACGAGCAAGAGTTGTTTTCTGGTAAGAGAAGTCACTATTGTGCTCCAATTGCCATACACAGTGCAAATAGCACTCGCGTCTGTTCCCCGCAAGTACAGTATATTGGACGGAAGAGGAGCTACTGTTCTTGTCAGTTTCCTAAGCAGAGTTGAACTAGATATGGCCCATGTGTAGGAAGCACAGTTCTTTTGTTCTGAGCAAGCTCACTATTCTGGCCCTATACGAAACACAGTAGAATAGAAGAGTGCTCTTTTCTCAAAAGCAGAGTGTGTTTCATGTAAGGCGAGCTAGCACTTGTTTCCCAGTCCTAAATGGAGTTGAATCACATGAAGTTTCTGGTCTTACGAGCAAGAGTTGTTTTCTGGTAAGGAAAGTCACTATTGCGCTCCCATTGCCATAAACAGTGCAAATAGCACTCGCGTCTGTTCCCAGCAATTACAGTGTATCAGACTGAAGAGGAGCTACTGTTCTTGTCAGTTTCCTAAGCAGAGTTGAACTAGATATGGCCTATGTGTAGGAAGCACAGTTCTTTTGTTCTGAGCAAGCTCACTATTCTGGCCCTATAGGAAACACAGTAGAGTAGAAGAGTACTCTTTTCACTAAAGCAAAGTGTGTTTCTTTTAAGGTGAGTTAGCTTTTGTTTCCCAGTCCTAAATGGAGTTGAATCACATGCAGTTTCTGATCCTACGAGCAAGAGTTGTTTTCTGGTATGAAGTGTCACTATTGCGCTGCCATTGCCATACACAGGACAAACAGCACTGGTGTCTGTTCCCAGCAATTACAGTGTACTGTACTGAAGAGGATCTACTGTCCTTGTCAGGTTCCTAAGCAGAATTGAACTAGATATGGCCCTGTGTAGGAAGCACAGTTCTTTTGTTCTGAGCAAGCTCACTGTTCTGGCCCTATATTAAACACAGTAGAGTAGAAGAGTGCTCTTTTCTCAAAAGCAGAGTGTGTTTCTTGTAAGGTGAGCTAGTATTTGTTTCTCAGTCCTAAATGGAGTTGAGTCACATGCAGTTTTTTGTCCTACGAGCAAGAGTTGTTTTCTGGTAAGACAAGTCACTATTGTGCTCCCATTGCCATACACAGTGCAAATAGCACTCGCGTCTGTTCCCCAAAAGTACAGTGTATTGGACGGAAGAGGAGCTACTGTTCTTGTCAGTTTCCTAAGCAGAGTTGAACTAGATATGGCCCGTGTGTGTAGGAAACACAGTTCTTTGGTCTGAGCAAGCTCACTGTTCGGACCCCATAGGAAACACAGTAGAGTATTAGAGTGCTCTTTTCTCAAAAGCAGAGTGTGTTTCTTGTAAGGCGAGCTAGCGTTTGTTTCCCAGTCCTAAATGGAGTGGAATGACATGCAGTTTCTGGTCCTACGAGCAAGAGTTTTTTTCTGGTAAGAATAGACACTATTGCACTGCCATTGCCATACACAGGACAAATAGCACTGGCGTCTGTTCCCAGCAAGTACAGTGTATTGGACTGAAAGGATCTACTGTTCTTGTCAGGTTCCTAAGCAGATTTGAACTAGATATGCCCGTGTGTGTAGGAAGCACAGTTTTTTTGTTCTGAGCAAGCTCACTGTTCGGAACACATAGGAATCACAGTAGAGTAGAAGAGTGCTCTTTTATCAAAAGCAGAGTGTGTTTTTTGTAAGTCGAGCTAGCATTTGTTTCCCAGTCCTAAATGGAGTTGAGTCACATGCATTTTTTTGTCCTATGAGCAAAAGTTGTTTTCTGGTAAGACAAGTCACTATTGTGCTCCAATTGCCATACACAGTGCAAATAGCACTCCCGTCTGTTCTCCGAAGGACAGTGTATTGGACGGAAGAGGAGCTACTGTTCTTGTCAGTTTCCTAAGCACAGTTGAACTAGATATAGCCGTGTGTGTAGGAAGCACAGTTCTTTTGTTTTGAGCAAGCTCACTGTTCGGACCCCATAGGAAACACAGTAGAGTAGAAGAGTGCTCTTTTCTCAAAATCAGAGTGTGTTTCATGTAAGGCGAGCTAGCATTTGTTTCCCAGTCCTAAATGGAGTCGAATCACATGCAGTTTCTGGTCCTACGAACAAGAGTTGTTTTCTGGTATGGAAAGTCACTATTGCGCTCCCATTGCCATACACAGTGCAAATAGCACTCGCGTCTGTTCCCAGCAAGTACAGTGTATCAGACTGAAGAGGAGCTACTCTTCTTGTCAGTTGCTAAGCAGAATTGAACTAGATATGGCCCGTGTGTAGGAAGCACAGTTCTTTTGTTCTGAGCAAGCTCACTGTTCTGGCACTATAGGAAACACAGTAGAGTAGAAGAGTGCTCTTTTCTCTAAATCAGAGTGTGTTTCTTGTAAGGTGAGCTAGCTTTTGTTTCCCAGTCCTAAATGGAGTTGAATCACATGTAGTTTCTGGTCCTACGAGCAAGAGTTGTTTTCTGGTAAGAAGAGTCACTATTGCGCTGCAACTGCCATACACAGGACAAATAGCACTGGCGTCTGTTCCCAGCAAGTACAGTGTATTGGACTGAAGAGGATCGAGTGTTCTTGTCAGTTTCCTAAGCAGAGTTGAACTAGATATGGCCCGTGTGTGTAGGAAGCACAGTTCTTTTGTTCTGAGCAAGCTCACTGTTCGGACCTCATAGGAAACACAGTAGAGTATAAGAGTGCTCTTTTCTCAAAAGCAGAGTGTGTTTCTTGTAAGGCGAGCTAGCGTTTGTTTCCCAGTCCTAAATGGAGTGGAATCACATGCAGTTTCTGGTCCTAATAGCAAGAGTTGTTTTCTGGTAAGGAAAGACACTATTGCGCTCCCCTTGCCATACATAGTGCAAATAGCTCTCACGTCTGCTCCCAGCAAGTACAGTGTATCGGACTGAATAGGAGCTACTGTTCTTGTCAGTTTCCTAAGCAGAGTTGAACTAGATATGGCCCGCGTGTGTAGGAAGCACAGTTCTTTTGTTCTGAGCAAGCTCACTGTTTGGACCCCATAGGAAACACAGTAGAGTAGAAGAGTGCTCTTTTCTCTAAAGCAGAATGTGTTTCTTGTAAGGCGAGCTAGCGTTTGTTTCCCAGTCCTAAATGGAGTGGAATCACATGCAGTTTCTGGTCCTACGAGCAAGAGTTGTTTTCTGGTAAGGAAAGTCACTATTGCACTCCCATTGCCATACACAGTGCAAATAGCCCTCCTCTCTGTTCCCAGCAAGTACAGTGTATTGGACTGAAAAGGAGCTACTGTTCTTCTCAGTTTCCTAAGCAGAATTGAACTAGATATGGCCCCTGTGTGTAGGAAGTACAGTTCTTTTTTTCAGAGCAAGCTCACTGTTCTAGCCCTATAGGAAACACAGAAGAGTAGAAGAGTGCTCTTTTCTCAAGGCAGAGTGTGTTTCTTGTAAAGCGAGCTAGAGTTTGTTTCCCAGTCCTAAATGGAGTGGAATCACATGCAGTTTCTGGTCCTACGAGCAAGATTTGTTTTCTGGTAAGAAGAGTCACTATTGCGCTGCCATTGCCATACACAGGACAAATAGCACTGGCGTCTGTTCCCAGCAAGTACAGTGTATTGAACTGAAGAGGATCTACTGTTCTTGTCAGGTTCCTAAGCAGACTTGAACTAGATATGGCTGTGTGTGTAGGAAGCACAGTTTTTTTGTTCTGAGCAAGCTCACTTTTCGGAACACATAGGAAACACAGTAGAGTAGAAGAGTGCTCTTTTCTCAAAAGCAGAGTTTGTTTTTGTAAGGTGTGCTAGCGTTTGTTTCCTAGTCCTAAATGGAGTTGGATCACATGCAGTTTCTGGTCCTATGAACAAGAGTTGTTTTCTGGTAAGGAAAGTCACTATTGCGCTCCCATTGCCCTTTACAATGCAAATAGCACTCGCGTCTTTTCCCAGCAAGTACAGTGTATTGGACTGAATAGGAGCTACTGTTCTTGTCAGTTTACTAAGCAGAATTGAACTAGATATGGTCCGTGCGTGTAGGAAGCACAGTACTTTTGTTCTGAGCAAGCTCACTGTTTGGACCCCATAGGAAACACAGTAGAGTATAAGAGTTCTCTTTTCTCAAAAGCAGAGTGTGTTTCTTGGAAGTCGAGCAACATTTCTTTCCCAGTCCTAAATGGAGTTGAGTCACATGCAGTTTTTTGTCCTATGAGCAAGAGTTGTTTTCTGGTAAGACAAGTCACTATTGTGCTCCAATTGCCATACACAGTGCAAATAGCCCTCCTGTCTGTTCCCAGCAAATACAGTGTATGGGACTGAAAAGGAGCTACTGTTCTTCTCAGTTTCCTAAGCAGAGTTGAACTAGATATGGCCCCTGTGTGTAGGAAGTACAGTTCTTTTTTTCTCAGCAAGCTCACTGTTATGGCCCTATAGGAAACACAGAAGAGTAGAAGAGTGCTCTTTTCTCAAAAGCAGAGTGTGTTTCTTGTAAAGTGAGCTAGAGTTTGTTTCCCAGTCCTAAATGGAGTGGAATCACATGCAGTTTCTGGTCCTACGAGCAAGATTTGTTTTCTGGTAAGAAGAGTCACTATTGCGCTGCCATTGCCATACAAATGACAAATAGCACTGGCGTCTGTTCCCAGCAAGTACAGTGTATTGGACTGAAGAGGATCTACGGTTCTTGTCAGTTTCCTAAGCAGATTTGTACTAGATATGCCCGTGTGTGTAGGAAGCACAGTTTTTTTGTTCTGAGCAAGCTCACTGTTCGGACCTCATAGGAAACACAGTAGAGTATAAGAGTGCTCTTTTCTCAAAAGCAGAGTGTGTTTCTTGTAAGGCGAGCTAGCGTTTGTTTCCCAGTCCTAAATGGAGTGGAATCACATGCAGTTTCTGGTCCTAATAGCAAGAGTTGTTTTCTGGTAAGGAAAGACACTATTGTGCTCCCCTTGCCATACATAGTGCAAATAGCTCTCACGTCTGCTCCCAGCAAGTACAGTGTATCGGACTGAATAGGAGCTACTGTTCTTGTCAGTTTCCTAAGCAGAGTTGAACTAGATATGGCCCGCGTGTGTAGGAAGCACAGTTCTTTTGTTCTGAGCAAGCTCACTGTTTGGACCTCATAGGAAACACAGTAGAGTAGAAGAGTGCTCTTTTCTCTAAAGCAGAATGTGTTTCTTGTAAGGCGAGCTAGCGTTTGTTTCCCAGTCCTAAATGGAGTGGAATCACATGCAGTTTCTGGTCCTACGAGCAAGAGTTGTTTTCTGGTAAGGAAAGTCACTATTGCACTCCCATTGCCATACACAGTGCAAATAGCCCCCCTCTCTGTTCCCAGCAAGTACAGTGTATTGGACTGAAAAGGAGCTACTGTTCTTCTCAGTTTCCTAAGCAGAATTGAACTAGATATGGCCCCTGTGTGTAGGAAGTACAGTTCTTTTTTTCAGAGCAAGCTCACTGTTCTAGCCCTATAGGAAACACAGAAGAGTAGAAGAGTGCTCTTTTCTCAAGGCAGAGTGTGTTTCTTGTAAAGCGAGCTAGAGTTTGTTTCCCAGTCCTAAATGGAGTGGAATCACATGCAGTTTCTGGTCCTACGAGCAAGATTTGTTTTCTGGTAAGAAGAGTCACTATTGCGCTGCCATTGCCATACACAGGACAAATAGCACTGGCGTCTGTTCCCAGCAAGTACAGTGTATTGAACTGAAGAGGATCTACTGTTCTTGTCAGGTTCCTAAGCAGACTTGAACTAGATATGGCTGTGTGTGTAGGAAGCACAGTTTTTTTGTTCTGAGCAAGCTCACTTTTCGGAACACATAGGAAACACAGTAGAGTAGAAGAGTGCTCTTTTCTCAAAAGCAGAGTTTGTTTTTGTAAGGTGTGCTAGCGTTTGTTTCCTAGTCCTAAATGGAGTTGGATCACATGCAGTTTCTGGTCCTATGAACAAGAGTTGTTTTCTGGTAAGGAAAGTCACTATTGCGCTCCCATTGCCCTTTACAATGCAAATAGCACTCGCGTCTTTTCCCAGCAAGTACAGTGTATTGGACTGAATAGGAGCTACTGTTCTTGTCAGTTTACTAAGCAGAATTGAACTAGATATGGTCCGTGCGTGTAGGAAGCACAGTACTTTTGTTCTGAGCAAGCTCACTGTTCGGACCCCATAGGAAACACAGTAGAGTATAAGAGTTCTCTTTTCTCAAAAGCAGAGTGTGTTTCTTGGAAGTCGAGCAACATTTCTTTCCCAGTCCTAAATGGAGTTGAGTCACATGCAGTTTTTTGTCCTATGAGCAAGAGTTGTTTTCTGGTAAGACAAGTCACTATTGTGCTCCAATTGCCATACACAGTGCAAATAGCCCTCCTGTCTGTTCCCAGCAAATACAGTGTATGGGACTGAAAAGGAGCTACTGTTCTTCTCAGTTTCCTAAGCAGAGTTGAACTAGATATGGCCCCTGTGTGTAGGAAGTACAGTTCTTTTTTTCTCAGCAAGCTCACTGTTATGGCCCTATAGGAAACACAGAAGAGTAGAAGAGTGCTCTTTTCTCAAAAGCAGAGTGTGTTTCTTGTAAAGTGAGCTAGAGTTTGTTTCCCAGTCCTAAATGGAGTGGAATCACATGCAGTTTCTGGTCCTACGAGCAAGATTTGTTTTCTGGTAAGAAGAGTCACTATTGCGCTGCCATTGCCATACAAATGACAAATAGCACTGGCGTCTGTTCCCAGCAAGTACAGTGTATTGAACTGAAGAGGATCTACTGTTCTTGTCAGGTTCCTAAGCAGACTTGAAATAGATATGGCTGTGTGTGTAGGAAGCACATTTTTTTTGTTCTGAGCAAGCTCACTTTTCGGAACACATAGGAAACACAGTAGAGTAGAAGAGTGCTCTTTTCTCAAAAGCAGAGTGTGTTTCTTTTAAGGCGTGCAAGCGTTTGTTTCCCAGTCCTAAATGGAGTGGAATGACATGCAGTTTCTGGTCCTACGAGCAAGAGTTTTTTTCTGGTAAGAAGAGACACTATTGCACTGCCATTGCCATACACAGGACAAATAGCACTGGCGTCTGTTCCCAGCAAGTACAGTGTATTGGACTGAAGAGGATCTACGGTTCTTGTCAGTTTCCTAAGCAGATTTGTACTAGATATGCCCGTGTGTGTAGGAAGCACAGTTTTTTTGTTCTGAGCAAGCTCACTGTTCGGAACACATAGGAAACACAGTAGAGTATAAGAGTGCTCTTTTCTCAAAAGCAGAGTGTGTTTCTTGTAAGTCGAGCTAGCGTTTGTTTCCCAGTCCTAAATGGAGTTGAGTCACATGCAGTTTTTTGTCCTATGAGCAAAAGTTGTTTTCTGGTAAGGCAAGTCACTATTGTGCTCCAATTGCCATACACAGTACAAATAGCACTACCATCTGTTCTCCGCAAGTACAGTGTATTGGACGGAAGAAGAGCTACTGTTCTTGTCAGTTTCCTAAGCACAGTTGAACTAGATATGGCCGTGTGTGTAGGAAGCACAGTTCTTTTGTTTTGAGCAAGCTCACTGTTCGGACCCCATAGGAAACACAGTAGAGTAGAAGAGTGCTCTTTTCTCAAAAGCAGAGTGTGTTTCTTGTAAGGTGAGCTAGCGTTTGTTTCCCAGACCTAAATGGAGTTGAGTCACATGCAGTTTTTTGTCCTACGAGCAAGAGTTGTTTTCTGGTATGGAAAGTCACTATTGCGCTCCCATTGCCATATACAGTGCAAATAGCACTCGCGTCTGTTCCCAGCAAGTACAGTGTAGCAGATTGAAGAGGAGCTACTCTTCTTGTCAGTTTCTTAAGCAGAATTGAACTAGATATGGCCCGTGTGTAGGAAGCACTGTTCTTTTGTTCTGAGCAAGCTCACTGTTCTGGCCCTATAGGAAACACAGTAGAGTAGAAGAGTGCTCTTTTCTCTAAATCAGAGTGTGTTTTTGTAAGGTGAGCTAGCTTTTGTTTCCCAGTCCTAAATGGAGTTGAATCACATGCAGTTTCTGGTCGTACGAGCAAGAGTTGTTTTCTGGTAAGAAGAGTCACTATTGCGCTGCCATTGCCATACACAGGACAAAGAGCACTGGCTTCTGTTCCCAGCAGTACAGTGTATTGGACTGAAGAGGAGCTACTGTTCTTGTCAGGTTCCTAAGCAGAATTGAACTAGATATGGCTGTGTGTGTAGGAAGCACAGTTCTTTTGTTCTGAGAAAGCTCACTGTTCGGACCCCATAGGAAACACAGTAGAGTAGAAGTGTGCTCTTTTCTCAAAAGCAGAGTGTGTTTCTTGTAAGGTGAGCTAGCGTTTGTTTCCCACTCCTAAATGGAGTTGAATCACATGCAGTTTCTGGTCCTACAAGCAAGAGTTGTTTTCTGGTAAGGAAAGTTACTATTGTGCTCCCATTGCTATACACAGTGCAAATATCACTGGCATCTGTTCCCAGCAAGTACAGTGTATTGGACTGAAGAGGAGCTACTGTTCTTCTCAGTTTCCTAAGCAGAGTTAAACTAGATATTGCCCGTGTGTGTAGGAAGCACAGTTCTTTTTTTCTGAGCAAGCTCAATGTTCTGGCCCTATAGGAAACACATTAGAGTAGTATACTGCTCTTTTCTCAAAAGCAGAGTGTGTTTCTTGTAAGGCGAGCTAGAGTTTGTTTCCCAGTCCTAAATGGAGTTGAGTCACATGCAGTTTTTTGTCCTACGAGCAAGAGTTGTTTTCTGGTAAGACGAGTTACTATTGTGCTCCAATTGCCATTCACAGTGCAAATAGCACTCGCATCTGTTCTCAGCAAGTACAGTGTATCGGACTGAAGAGGAGCTACTGTTCTTGTCAGTTTCCTAAGCAGAGTTGAACTAGATATGGCCCGTGTGTGTAGGAAGCACAGTTCTTTTGTTCTGAGCAAGCTCACTTATCTGGCCCTATAGGAAACACAGTAGAGTAGAAGAGTGCTCTTTTCTCAAAAGCAGAGTGTGTTTCTTGTAAGGCGAGCTCGCGTTTGTTTCCCAGTCCTAAATGGAGTTGAGTCACAGACAGTTTTTGGTCCTACGAGCAAGAGTTGTTTTATGGTAAGAATAGTCACTATTGCGCTGCCATTGCCATACACAGGACAAATAGCACTGGCGTCTGTTCCCAGCAAGTACAGTGTATTGGACTGAAGAGGATCTACTGTTCTTGTCAGGTTCCTAAGCAGAATTGAACTAGATATGGCCGTGTGTGTAGGAAGCACAGTGCTTTTGTTCTGAGCAACATCACTTTTCGGACCCCTAGGAAACACAGTAGAGTAGAAGAGTGCTCTTTTCTCAAAAGCAGAGTGTGTTTCTTGTAAGGGGAGCTAGCGTGTGTTTCCCAGTCCTAAATGGAGTTGAATCACATGCAATTTCTGGTCCTATGAGCAAGAGTTGTTTTCTGGTAAGGAAAGTAACTATTGCGCTCCCATTGCCATACACAGTGCAAATAGCACTCGTGTCTGTTCCCAGCAAGTAAAGTGTATCGGACTGAAGAGGAGCTACTGTTCTTGTCAGTTTCCTAAGCAGAGTTGAACTAGATAAGGACCGTGTATGTAGAAAGCACAGTTCTTATGTTCTGAGCAAGCTCACTGTTCTGGCCCTATAGGAAACACAGTAGAGTAGAAGAGTGCTCTTTTCTCAAAAGCAGAGTGTCTTTCTTCTAAGGCGAGCTAGCGTTTGTTTCCTAGTCCTAAATGGAGTTGAATCACATGCAGTTTCTGGTCCTACGAACAAGAGTTGTTTTCTGGTAAGGAAAGTCACTATTGCGCTCCCATTGCCATACACAGGGCAAATAGCACTGGCGTCTTTTCCCAGCAAGTACAGTGTATTGGACTGAATAGGAGCTACTGTTCTTGTCAGTTTCCTAAGCAGAGTTGAACTACATATGGTCCTTGTGTGGAGGAAGCACAGTTCTTTTGTTCTGAGCAAGCTCACTGTTTGGACCCCATAGGAAACACAGTAGAGTAGAAGAGTGCTCATTTCTCTAAAGCAGAGTGTGTTTCTTGTAAGGCGAGCTAGCGTTTGTTTCCCAGTCCTAAATGGAGTTGAATCACATGCAGTTTCTGGTCCTACGAGCAAGAGTTGTTTTCTGGTAAGGAAAGTCACTATTGTGCTCCCTTTGCCATACACAGTGCAAATAGCACTCGCGTCTGTTCCAGGCAAGTACAGTGTATCGGACTGAAGAGGAGCTACTGTTCTTGTCAGTTTCCTAAGCAGAGTTGAACTATATATGGTCCATGTGAGTAAGAAGCACAGTTCTTTGTTCTGAGCAAGCTAACTGTTTGGACCCCATAGGAAACACAGTAGAGTAGAAGAGTGCTCTTTTCTCAAAACCAGAGAGTGTTTCATGTAAGGCGAGCTAGCATTTGTTTCCCAGTGCTAAACGGAGTTGAATCACATGCAGTTTCTGGTCCTATGTGCAAGAGTTGTTTTCTGGTAAGGAAAGTCACTATTGCGCTCCCATTGCCATACACAGTGCAAATAGCACTCGCGTCTGTTCCCAGCAAGTACAGTGTTTCGGACTGAAGAGGAGCTACTGTTCTTGTCAGTTTCCTAATCAGAGTTGAACTAGATATGGCCCGTGTGTAGGAAGCACAGTTCTTTTGTTCTGAGCAAGCTCAGTGTTCTGGCCCTATAGGAAACACAGTAGAGTAGAAGAGTGCTCTTTTCTCTAAAGCAGATTGTGTTTCTTGTAAGGCGAGTTAGCGTTTGTTTTCCAGTCCTAAATGGTTTTGAATCACATGCAGTTTCTGGTCCTACGAGCAAGAGTTGTTTTATGATAAGAATAGTCACTATTGCGCTGCAATGTCATACACAGGACAAATAGCACTGGAGTCTGTTCCCAGCAGTACAGTGTATTGGACTGAAGAGGAGCTACTGTTCTTGTCAGGTTCCTAAGCAGAATTGAACTAGATATGGCTGTGTGTGTAGGAAGCACAGTTCTTTTGTTCTGAGAAAGCTCACTGTTCGGACCCCATAGGAAACACAGTAGATTAGAATAGTGCTCTTTTCTCTAAAGCAGTGTGTGTTTCTTGTAAGGCGAGCTAGCGTTTGTTTCCCAGACCAAATGGAGTTGAGTCACATGCAGTTTTTTGTCCTACGAGCAAGAGTTGTTTTCTGGTAAAACGAGTCACTATTGTGCTCCAATTGCCATACACAGTGTAAATAGCACTCGCATATCTTGCCCGCAAGTACAGTGTATTGGACTGAAGAGGAGCTACTGTTCTTGTCAATTTCCTAAGCAGAGTTGAACTAGATATGGTCGATGTGTGTAGGAAGCACAGTTCTTTTGTTCTGAGCAAGCTCACTGTTTGGACCCCATAGGAAACACAGTAGAGTAGAAGAGTGCTCTTTTCTCAGAAGCAGAGCGTGTTTCTTGTAAGGCGAGCTAGCATTTGTTTCCCAGTCCTAAATGGCGTTGAATCACATGCAGTGTGTGGTCCTACGAGCAAGAGTTGTTTTCTGGTAAGGAAAGTCACTATTGCGCTCCCTTTGCCATACACAGTGCAAATAGCACTCGCGTATGTTCCCAGCAAGTACTGTGTATCGGACTGAAGAGGAGCTACTGTTCTTGTCAGTTTCCTAAGCAGAGTTGAACTATATATGGTCCATGTGTGTAAGAAGCACAGTTCTTTGTTCTGAGCAAGCTAACTGTTTGGACCCCATAGGAAACACAGTAGAGTAGAAGAGTGCTCTTTTCTCAAAACCAGAGAGTGTTTCATGTAAGGCGAGCTAGCATTTGTTTCCCAGTGCTAAACGGAGTTGAATCACATGCAGTTTCTGGTCCTATGTGCAAGAGTTGTTTTCTGGTAAGGAAAGTCACTATTGCGCTCCCATTGCCATACACAGTGCAAATAGCACTCGCGTCTGTTCCCAGCAAGTACAGTGTATCGGACTGAAGAGGAGCTACTGTTCTTGTCAGTTTCCTAATCAGAGTTGAACTAGAAATGGCCCGTGTGTAGGAAGCACAGTTCTTTTGTTCTGAGCAAGCTCAGTGTTCTGGCCCTATAGGAAACACAGTAGAGTAGAAGAGTGCTCTTTTCTCTAAAGCAGATTGTGTTTCTTGTAAGGCGAGTTAGCGTTTGTTTTCCAGTCCTAAATGGTTTTGAATCACATGCAGTTTCTGGTCCTACGAGCAAGAGTTGTTTTATGATAAGAATAGTCACTATTGCGCTGCAATGTCATACACAGGACAAATAGCACTGGAGTCTGTTCCCAGCAGTACAGTGTATTGGACTGAAGAGGAGCTACTGTTCTTGTCAGGTTCCTAAGCAGAATTGAACTAGATACGGCTGTGTGTGTAGGAAGCACAGTTCTTTTGTTCTGAGAAAGCTCACTGTTCGGACCCCATAGGAAACACAGTAGATTAGAATAGTGCTCTTTTCTCTAAAGCAGTGTGTGTTTCTTGTAAGGCGAGCTAGCGTTT